>NC_053027.1:205819965-206119965 GCF_003073215.2 Triticum urartu | reverse complement strand
AACTTCATCCTCAACATCTCGGCGTTTATCATCGTGTGCGAGGCTTTCCTCTGTGTCCGCCCCCATTTCGGCCTCTGGCTCAAGACCTTCAACGTCAAGCCCAAGGTGGTGTGCGGCAACCAGGCGGAGTGCGGAGACGCCATGGCGGGCAAGATTGCCAACGTCCTGTGGTTCGAGGGCTCCTTCGTAGAGACCCTAAAGGGGTGGCAAGCCGGGTGGTTTTACATCACCGAGCCACGCGATCCGAAATGGATCGCAGCCCCTAAGTTCCGATCCGGACCCCCCACGCGGCTCATGTCCTGGAAAGAGACAGGCCTATCATGGGGTAACGAGGAAGAGGTGACCGGACTGAAGACATGCATCCAGTACCTGGTAAACAAGTCAATCAGGCTTGTAAATGTAGTCCAGGTCATGCTCGTTCGCAGAATCCTCCCGTGTCAACAACGGGACTTTACCCTGTGGGAGTTCGACCCGGCACAGCACCGAACCCTTAACAGGCTCTTCGACACAACATATGAAGACGTCTGGAAGGCGCTAATCAAAGGTGCCGAGGCTCCCGCATCCGCTTCCGAGGACCGCGGATACAGCTTGCAGCGTCACGCTAGCGAGGTAAGCTATTTTCACCTTTTACAGGATGTTCAGCTTTTTTCATAGTTTAACTCTATGCGGGATCTAAACTCCCTTACCTTTGACAGGCTTGGCGGGCGGTACCCGGACCAATTAACAGTCCGGCTCCGCTGCCCGAAGACCCAGCCCCAGCTCTACTAGTAAAGCTGCTGTCCCCGGCGCCTTATGTGGTGCCGGAAAAGAAGGCCAAGAAGAAGAAGACCACGGGGACTCGAAAGAGAACCCGCAACGTGGTGTTGTCGGACTCGTCATCCGACGAGTCCGAGACGCCCTCCTCCCATGAAAACGAGGAGGAGGAAGAAGAAAGCTCTCCCCCCCTAGCGGAGGGAGGAAAGAAAAGGAAGGCCGCCCCAATGGGGAAGGCCGAAGGGTCCAAGAAGAGGAAGACCCCTCCGCCGGACTACGCCCCCGACGCCGACGAGGACGAAGAGGAGTGGCCGGACAGGGCCAGGCGTCCAGCGAAATCGTAAGTGTTCGGATACCAGAGTAACTCATGATACCCGAGATTTGTAGGACCATACCGAGTTTTGGAGCATATGGGAGAAGTGGCCAACAAGTTGGAGTCACCTGAAGGACTGTCAGGAGTTCAAGATGTGTTTCACATTTCCCAGTTGAAGAAGTGCCATGCAGAGGTGGCCAATATTCCCCTGTAAGGACGCTTGACCCTGGAAAGGATAATGATGTTCCATGAAGTGGAATATGAACTTCATAAGTATAGGTTTTTATCTCGGTATGAGGGATATCCCACGGGGATGAAGAGATAAATTACTATTGGATATAAAGGAGGTATGATGTTGGAAATATGGATCAATGAAAATTCCATGATGAGTCTGAGTAATCATGTCCTAGTTTTGGTGCCAATAGAAGGAAGGAAGACAATACAATTGGGTGGATTTAAGAATACTAGGAAGTTGGAAGTTGGAATAATGATAAGTTGCCCGATGATAAGTTCAAGGACTACAAGTGATGAGATGGGCCATAACTCACAGGCCCCAGGACCTGCCAAGAAGCAAGCACACTCTTGCTGAAGGAAAAACCCTGGAAGAGGATATGCCCTTATCGATAGACGATCTTATAGGAGTAACGCAAAACCTGAGAATTGTGAAGGAACGATAGATGTTTGTTTGGCTTGCAGAATCTATGGAGTTATCCGAACTTCGTTCGTCGACAAGAGAAATCCTGCAATGCTTGTGAGGATGACCGAGTGTTAGAATGCGAGATTCGCTAAACAGTATACAAGGTAATGATTTGGGTGCGGGATGGATTGATCACCATACCGACTTACTCTTATTCGCCTTGCTATATGGAATGGTAAATCTAAGTGACTTACCTATAATAGAGAGACGACGATCAAAACCCTGTTTAAACCTTAGAATGGTATAGGTATTTTTCCCTTGTACAAGGCAGCTTTGCCAACCGTAGGTTATACGGTGAGGATCAACCCAGACCCATTTCATGCAGGAGAAACCACAAATTGTTGACCACCATGAGATATCGATAGTTGTTTAGTTTTGGTGCCAGACCCATCAGCTAAGAAGACCCAATCTCGGAAAAACCTTACCAAGAGGAAAGGACAGAAGAATTGAGGAAAAGGTTATGCCACTACCGGAAGAGCCAGAGAAGGAATTTTCCGAGGATTTGAGAAGACCGACACTGTTAACAATATGGATGAAGTATATGAGTTTCGATGGAGCTGTAACCATGCTTCTAAGGGTGGTAGCCCCCCAGACCCCTAGGATGATTGATGGATTTTGAGGAGACCCCCAAACCCTAACTTTTTCTTGCTAGCCTCTCCGAATCTCGAGGACGAGATTCATTTTAAGGGTGGTAGCTTTGTAACATCCCAAAATTCTAAATTTTGGAATGTTATAATAAATAGATAGATTTGATTGATTGTTTGATTGATTGACTGAAAGTGAGTGAATTCGAAACTCTTTGAAAGTTAAAGGGAATAAAAGGACTTTCCCAAACTTTCATATTTGCTTTCTGATCTCCATGAATTCAAATTCGTTTCAAACACAAAACCCCGGAGAGAAGATGACATGACTTCTTCCATTTATTTAAATGGCAAGGGGTGTTGAAAATATTTGAAGTTCATTTGAAAATATTTCCGATTCTGGAACTTTATGCAACTCAATGACTTTCATGAGAGAAGATAAAATGACTTCTTCAAATTATATGAAATATGAGTTGGGAGTTTCAAAGAATTAAATTCAAAGTTCTTTTGAATTTATTTTCAATTTGGAGTTATTTGAGTTTTATTCAAATTATTTTTCTCCAAAAATAAAATATATGGAAATTAGGGTAACATGATTCCCTACAATAGAAACTTGGAGAAAAATTAGTTTGAAATCATTTTGGAATTTTTAAAATGATTTTAGTTGGATTTTAATAGACCAGTAGCACTCTTTGAATTATTAGAATTTGTGTGTATTTTATTTAATGCTAGAAAAATGTTCATGTCGTAGAAAATCTTTTTCTGAAAATTTTGATATATAATATGCCTATATAAAGTTTTATTTTATTCTCGTTTTTCAGTTTATCGCCTTCTGTAAAAAAAAACCGCGCGGCTGGCCGAAAAAAAAAAACTGCACCGCGCGGCCGGCCGAAGGCCTTTAGGCCCATCGCCTCTTTTCTTCTCTGTTTCGTATATTTTCGTCTACGTTTAGTCCAACATTGCCTAGCCTTTGACCCCTAATCCTCTTTTCCACCAATAAATATAGACCCATAGAGCCTCCAAAAATCATCCAATTCGGGTTAAATCAATATTTTGGTTTGATTAGATTTATTTAAGAAAAATATATTTTTCTCTCCGGCGCGACTTCTGGAAGTTGTCTCCACTCTCCAAAGTTGTCTTTTCTCTGTCTTATAAAGGTATCTTTCTTTATTTTTTTTTCTTCTTATACTTCCGTAGTTTATTATTTTTAGACTAATATGATAGAATAATTAGATTATCAATTAGTCTACGTATTTATACATTAGACCCTAGCCCGTAGCTATTTTTTTCTCTCTTCCGTAAAACAGCTTGGCCCTGATTTTTCAAATAGCCATAACTTTTTACTCGTTTGCCCAAATCCAACGAAACCAACGCCCACTTCTTCGTTATGATCCCCTCTATCCAGTAATCCAACTCAAACATGTTTTTGAAAAGTTTAAAATTTGAATTAGATCAGAATTGAATTCAAACTTCGTTTGATCATAACTTGAGTTTCGTAGCTCCGTTTGAGTTGATTCTTTTTGCAAATCGAAGCTCTTGACCTAAACATTCTAGTAAGGCCAAATTCATATAATTTTGGTACTGTTAGAAATTGTTTTATGTTGCAAAAGTTATTTTCTTGGTTTCGATGTTTTTCCTGATCTGTTTTCTTCGTTCTTCCCGATCTTTTGAGTGATTGCTTATGTGTGGTTACTATTGCTTGCTTACGATAGATTGACCGGAGTGTGACGAGTAGAGCTATGAAGATTTTTTGAGTGCGAATCATCTTCATCAACATTGCAGGCAAGTTCACACGTTGATCATACCTTTTCTCATACCCAGTTTTATTGCATTAGATCAATCCTCAAACATTGCATGATTTGGATCTAATTAAATTGTGGGTTATGGGAAGTAGTTGAGGTAGTACCTATTACCTGTTTATTTTTCAAACCCTTGGGAGTTACTCTACGTTTGCTTTATGCCATGCTACGCTAGTAGACGTGGATTGGGTGAGTGTATCCATGACAGATGTGAGATTGTTAATTAATGGTTTATTTAAGGTGGCAACTTAAACACACATCTGGGTGGATTGAGGCACCTGGTTTCTATCAGGACTTGCCTGTATTTCTTCGGACTGCCACCCAGGCTCAAAGGGATCATAAGATTATTCAAACTAGAAACTTACGTGTGCAGCCACAAGCCATTATGGGCTCTGGCATAGTTGATTAAGTCGTGCGAACTCTTACGGGTAGACTAGTAGATGTAGGGGAAAGTAGGTGTACCGGTCTACCCACATGTAAGGTGCTAGCGCTTCTGAAAGACTATGTCTCGGTCATCCGTTTCTCAAACCTCATGCAGTGCGAGAAATCCAATGGAGGCGATCGAGTCTTGTGGGGAAAAGTGCGCAAACCTCTGCAGAGTGTATAAACTAATCATGATTAGCCGTGTACCCGGTTATGGACATCTTGAGTATCTAGTACTTGGATATCATGTGAATCTCATCATGTTACTCTAATTAATATTATTGGGATGTTAATGAGTACTTTTAACTGGGATTGAGAATGCTGTCAACCATTCTCAATGTTCAACAACCACCATGATAGTTAAATAAATTTATTCCTTTGCAGTAGGGAAAAATTGGCTTTTCGCAAAAACCTTATAACCATAGAGCTTTTCCACCAGCCAAATATGCATGTAGTGATAGCCATTGTTCATCAGTTTCTCTATGGTGTGAATTTGCCAGTACATTCAATGTACTGACCCGTTTCGGGCTGCAACGTCTCATGTTGCAGGATTATCTTACGACAAGTAAGTGATACGTTAGGGTTACGATTTCTACACTCAACTTTGCCGTTGGTGTTGATGGGAATCCACAACCTTGTTGCTTCCGCTATATGGATTGAGGTAATAGTATTTACGTTACTTTATACATGTGATTTACCTCTGTTATAAATCCTTCGAGTACTGTGTGTGTCAGCATACCGATCCAGGGATGACACTTAAGCACAGAGACTTGATCCATTCGGGTCGGGTCGCTACAAGGTGCTTGAAGGCGCCTCCATCAACGAGGAACACCGTACTATTATGAGTACGGTGATCCAGAAGGTTCAGTCCGCCAAGAGCGGACTGAGTGAAGCTTGCGCTAGCCTCCTAACAGGCTTCGAGGTAAGTAAAAAATATGTAAAAATATTACCGCATAGACAGTAGCCCCTGATGCTCTGTTTGGCGTTCGGAAAGAAAAGCCGAATAGAGGATCTATTAAATTTCGTAGGAGTCTAACAATAAAGAGTCAATATGCGTATGCAGGCTTCGCTTCTATCCACCGCCGCACTGATTGCGGAGGTGGGTGTCCTAAAGCAGGACCTCGAGCGGACCGAGCAAGAGCTCGGCCTTGCCAAGCGGCAACTCGAGGAGAAAGAAGGTAAGAAATACCTTACAAAAAAAGGTGCCTATAGAGAGGCATGATTGCAAAAAATAACAGGATTTTACTTCTTATTGTAGGGGCCACGACTGAGGTGGCGACCCTCAAGCAGGCGATGTCCGAGGCCGAAAATAAAACGGCTGCGGAGCACACCGAGCGAGAGAAACTTGGGGCTCAGGTCGGCGAGGTGCAGCAAGAGCTTCAGGCTCTCATGAAAAAACATGAGAGTTTGGAGCTTGAGTCAAAGACCCAGGCATCCAAGCTCGCGACGGCCCTTGAGACTGCCAAGTCTGCCAAGGCCGAAGCCCAAAAGGCCCTCCAAGAGTTGGAGGAGGTGAAAAAGATAGCAGCGGGTAAGGCATTCTTCATGCAAAGCAGAAATATAAAAGTAAACTACTTGTTACTTACCCGAATTCGGAGCTCTCCAGGGGCATTCACGGATCTTCCCCGCAGCGTATCCGCCGCCGCCGCATTCTACCGAGCTGAAGAGGGCAGCTCGACGGAGAAGGTGTTCTGGTCTCAGTATGCTGAGGCCGGACACCCTGTGCCCTTGAGAGACCGGCTGAAACAGCTGGTCAAGCTCCACAAGGCGGCCGAACAGGCCATGAAAGGCTTCATAGTTCGGCTGTGGCCCGGAGAGGCCCTGCCTGGGAGCTACTTCGGGTTGGTGCGGCGGTTGGTGGAGGCCTGTCCAAGGCTTGAGGACATCAAGCGCTCCGTCTGCATCGAAGGTGCCCGTAGGGCCCTTGCCCGTGCAAAGGTGCACTGGGGTAAGCTGGACGGTGAGAAGCTTGTGAGGGACGGGCCGCCGCCGGGAAAGGAGCATCGCAAGCCCGAGAACTACTATAAGGATGTTCTTGCGGGTGCCCGCCTTGTGGCGGACGAATGTACCAAGGATGTAATATTTGAATGAACTCGCTCGATTTTATCCTGTGTGCTGAAAACTTGTTCATATGCGCTAAGCAATGCTTATTGAATTTAAAATATTATTTTCTGTGCAGCCGTTTATCAAAAATTGAGAGATGGCCAGTCGGCGGCTTCTGCCCCCATGCCACTAGTGCTGGGGTGTTTGGTGATAAACCTGTGCCCTCTTTTTCCCATGTTTGGGTCCTTCGAGGGAGGCGCTCAGCACGACGAACCAGGCAATCAGACTATAATGCTTGAACACTCTCACTTAGCCATAGAACTTTATAATTTTAAATTTCGGCGAAGCCCCTAGTTCGGAAGACCGAGTTCGGGGCGCTATCCACGCCTTGGCTGGGGTTATCCAGCTCCTCGCTCGAAGCGGCATAAGTCTTTAGGGACTCGAAAAACCTCTCGAACAGCGACCGGTCTCTCGCCTCATCATGACAGTCAGTTTTAGCTTTCTCCACTGAGGTGCTTAACCCAGCTCAACCGGGGCACAATCGCAGTGGTTCTCCTAGTGCTACCTTAGCCGATATAGCGGAACGTAAGGCACCAAAACATAGGAGCCGGGCAAACCCAACTATTGACCCAAATCATGATTCGAAGCCGATGCATATAGTGCTATAAGTTCGGGGTGCCGCACTTGTGAAAGTGTACGGGCTTCTCACACCATATTAAAGGGTACTGAAGCCCCTGGCGTACTTGCCGTACCACAGTGTACGGGTGCAACATGTCATTAATGAACATATATAAAAGAGAGTAATGCAGAAAATAGACAAAAGCTATGCATTGTTTATAGAGAGGCTATTTATCAAAGCCGAACAATACAAGGAGTGCGATAAGCAAAAAGATATTTGGACTATTCAGTATGTCCTGACCAGGGGCAGGCCGGGAATTGTATTTAAAACAGGTATACCGCTCGTAACAGAGACCACCTGGGAGTTCCATAATGCGGCCTGGCTTATCTGCCTCCATGGATCTTGCATCGTTTGTGCGGCAGTCGAATTGCCGTATAGGTCGTCCAAAGTATGGAGTCCTGAAAGTAAGAAAAATTAAAAAAGAATCCGGCAGCCCCTAGTACGTTTTAAGCCGTATTTTGGGTGTGCCGTTATTGTGCCCCTTCCCCTGTGCCCATGGTATTTCCAGGGCGTAGTTATGTACGCGAGGTACTGGTTTCTCTATGTTGCGAAAGCTGGGGTTGGGGCCGCATTGCTACGCTTGCTCAGAGCATGCCAGGCGGTCCTGCTGTGGATTACTCCGGGCGCGCTTTGAAGTGTCTGGCTTTTTAATGGCCGGACTGGAGAATTGCCTGAGAAGGCCACTTTGTACCTCCGCTGCGAGAGCCGCCGTATGCTCCTCCGTACGGAGGGAGCGTTCGGTGTTTTCGTTGACCGTAATTACTCCTCGAGGGCCTGGCATTTTGAGCTTGAGATATGCATAGTGTGGCACCGCATTGAACTTTGCGAATGCGGTTCGTCCGAGCAGGGCGTGATAGCCACTGCGAAACGGGACTATATCGAAGATTAACTCTTCGCTTCGGAAATTGTCCGGGGATCCAAAGACCACATCAAGTGTTACTGAGCCTGTACAATTGGCTTCTACACCTGGTATGACGCCTTTAAAGGTCGTTCTTGTGGGCTTAATCCTTGAGGGATCTATGCCCATTTTCCGCACTGTATCCTGATAAAGCAGGTTCAGGCTACTGCCGCCGTCCATGAGGACTCTTGTGAGATGAAATCCGTCGATGATTGGGTCGAGAACCAATGCGGCGAAGCCGCCATGATGGATGCTAGTGGGATGGTCTCTTCGATCAAAAGTGATCGGGCAGGAGGACCATGGGTTGAACTTTGGGGCGACTGGCTCCATCGTGTATACGTCCCGTAGCGCACGCTTCCGCTCCCGCTTGGGAATGTGGGTTGCGTATATCATGTTCACCGTTCGCACTTGTGGGGGAAAGCCCTTCTGTCCATTGTTGTTCGGCGGCTTGGGCTCCTCTTCGTCGCTGTGCAGCCCCTTGTCTCTGTTTTCGGCCCTTAACTTGCCTGCCTGCTTGAACACCCAACAATCCCTGTTAGTGTGATTGGCTGGCCTTTCGAGGGTGCCATGTATCTGGCACAGGCGATCGAGTATTCGGTCCAAACTGGACGGGCCCTGAGTATTCTTTTTGAATGCCTTTTTCCGCTGACCGGATTTATAGCCTTTGAATCCGGCATTGACTGCCGTGTCTTCATTGCTGTCGCTGTTAACGTGGTGTTTTTGCTTATTCCGACGTGTCCTGCCACTTTTGTCCTTGGTATCTGAATTACCAGGGTTCTTTGATAAGTTGTTACTGCGAGCTAGCCAGCTGTCTTCTCCCGCGCAAAAGCGGGTCATGAGTGTCGTGAGGGCTGCCATGGATTTCGGTTTTTCCTGTCCCAGGTGCCGGGAAAGCCACTCGTCGCGGATGTTATGCTTGAAGGCTGCTAGGGCCTCTGCGTCCGGACAGTCGACTATCTGGTTTTTCTTTGTTAGGAACCGTGTCCAGAATTGTCTGGCCGATTCCTCTGGCTGCTGAATTATGTGGCTTAAGTCGTCGGCATCCGGCGATCGCACATAAGTGCCCTGGAAGTTGTCGAGGAATGCGGCTTCTAGGTCCTCCCAAGAACCGATTGAGTCTGCTGGCAGGCTGTTAAGCCAATGCCGGGCTGTTCCTTTAAGTTTGAGCGGGAGGTATTTGATGGCGTGTAGATCATCGCCGCGTGCCATGTGGATGTGAAGGAGATAATCCTCTATCCATACCGCCGGGTCTGTTGTGCCATCGTATGATTCGATGTTTACGGGTTTGAAACCGTCTGGGATTTTATGATCCATTACTTCATTCGTGAAGCATAGCGGGTGTGCGGCGCCTCTGTACTGGGCTATATCACGACGCAGCTCGGAAGAGCTATGTCTGTTGTGTTTGGCCCGGCCGGATTTGTTGTATCCGGAGTGAAGATCATTGTCACATGCCGTAGGGCGCCTGCACGATCCGTAGATCGATCTTGTTTGTCTTGCCTTATCCTCCAGTATGTCTCGCAGGTCGGGCGCATTTTCCCGTGCCTTAGTTGAGCGGCGTCGGGGCATGGCTTGGGTGGAGGGCCAACAGGCCTCTCTGTCGCGTCCGCGAGGTGGCCGGTCTGCCATGTCATGCGCTGGTGATGTAGGTGCTTCCTCCTCTGATCGGGGTAGCGGCCTGCGCTTCGGGTAACTCTTGGAGGGGCATTTGAGTTCGTACTCTTCGGCCGCAAGGTCTTCAGTCCATCTGTCAGCTAGCAATTCTTGGGCAGCTCTAAGTTGTTGCTACTTTTTCTTGAGGCTGCTTGCCATGGCTAAAAGCCTGCGTTTAAAATGCTCTTGTTCGGAGGGGTCTGATGGTATGACGAATTCGTCGTCATCGAGGCTAGCCTTGTCTTCGGAGGGAGGCGTATAGTTATCATCCTCGACCTCTCAGTCTTCAGCTCTCTCATGAGGGCTAGTTTCTCCATCTTCCTGTGCCGAATTTTGCTGAGGTGGGTGTTCTTTGGCGCTATCCGGGGTAGTATTATCTCCCGTGCCGGAATCACCGTTTTTGCTTTGGCGGGATTTAGAGCGGCGCCGCTGACACCGGTGCTTTTGCTGTTTCTTGGGGGCGTCATCCCCCACTGTTCCATCGCCATCTCCATCTTTTGGAGTATCCACCATATATATGTCATATGACGAGGTGGCCTTCCAGTGCCCTACAGGTGCTGGTTCTTGTTCGTCTCCTGCATCGTCGTCCATGCCATCGATGTCTTCGGAGTCGAAGTCAAGCGTGTTGGTTAAGTCGTCGACAGTGGCTACGAAGTGGGTGGTGGGTGGGCTTTGAATTTCTTCGTCGTCCGTATCCCAACCTTGCTGACCGTAGTCCGACCAGGGCTCTCCTGATAAAGAGAGAGACTTTAGAGAATTCAGGATGTCGCCGAAGGGCGAGTGCTGAAAGATGTCCGCGGCAGTGAACTCCATGATCGGCGCCCAATCGGATTCGATCGGCAGGGGCGCGGGGGGCTCGGAGCTCGGAGAGGAATCCGGATCCTCGGAGTCACGGGCCGTGCGGAGTACGGGGATGGAGTTCGGCTCAATCGCCTCTGAGATCGCAGCCCCTGAGGCAGCATCCAACCGCTGATCCTCGATCGGTGCAGTAGGCTCCAAATCAATGGTCGGAACCGATGAGTGTGCGGCCTCCCAGGCGCTGTTCGGTGGCAGAGCTATATCATGCCCATCGAGACAGTGCGGCGCTCTTGGCTGTGGCTCGAATCCGTCGAAGACCAAGTCCCCGCGGATGTCAGCCGTGTAGTTTAGGCTTCCAAACCTGACCTGATGGCCAGGGGTGTAGCTTTCGATCTGCTCAAGGTGGCCAAGCGAATTGGCCCGCAGTGCGAAGCCGCCGAAGACGAAGATCTGTCCGGGGAGAAAAGTCTCACCCTGGACTGCATCGTTGTTGATGATCGAAGGAGCCATCAGACCTAAAGGCGACGACACAGAGGAACTCTCAATGAAAGCACCAATGTCGGTGTCAAAACCGGCAGATCTCGGGTAGGGGGTCCCGAACTGTGCGTCTAGGTGGATGGTAACAGGAGGCAGGGGACATGATGTTTTACCCAAGTTCGGGCCCTCTTGATGGAGGTAAAACATGGGACGAAGTCTTCAATCTTGTATCTTCATAGTCCAAGAGTCCGGCTGAAGGTATAGTCCGGCTACCCGAACACCCCCTAATCCAGGACTCCCTCACCACTCATGGCTGCATATCGACGAGAGGTGAACACGATGGCTGGCACATCAAGGGTTATCAAGTGGATCATATAGACCGGCGAAAGAACGAAGCGGCGGACGCTTTAAGCCACCTTGGTTCTCAGCGTAAACGGTCCCACCAAATGTCTTCCTTGATATACTGCATAATCCATCGGTCAAGATACCAACAGAGGAGGAGTTGGCTATTCCTGAACCGGAGGCTCAATTGGTGGCAGCTTTGCATATCATACCGGATTGGACAATCCCATACCCGGCGTACATGAACCGGGGCGAGTTACCAAAGTATGAAACCTTGGCCCGACAGGTAATCCGGCATTCCAAGTCAATGACCATAATTAACGGGGAGTTACATCGTTACAGCGTCATAGGGGCAATTCAGCGTTGTGTCTCTCCTCAGGAGGGTTGTGAGATTTTGCGAGAAATCCATGAAGGGGATTGTGGTCATCACGCCGGTTCAAAGTCTTTGTTGGCTAAAG
Organism: Triticum urartu; assembly: GCF_003073215.2. Taxonomy (NCBI): domain Eukaryota; kingdom Viridiplantae; phylum Streptophyta; class Magnoliopsida; order Poales; family Poaceae; genus Triticum; species Triticum urartu. The sequence continues at coordinate 206,108,054 of NC_053027.1, read as the reverse complement.
CTTTTCGCCACGATTTTTATTGGTTAACAGCTCACGCTGATGCATTTAGTCAAAAGATGTGACGGTTGTCAAAAATTCGCATGCCGTGCAGATATTCCAGCTCAGGAGTTGAGGATGATTCCAATAACTTGGCCGTTTGCGACTTGGAGGCTTGATATGGTTGGACCCTTCAAGCGATCCAAGGACAAAAAGACCCACTTATTAGTGGCAGTTGACAAGTTCACCAAATGGGTGGAAGCAGAGCCAGTCAGTAAGTGTGATGCGGCCACGGCGGTTCAATTCATCAAAAAGGTGATATTCCGGTTTGGCTCCCACACAATATTATAACTGATAATGGTACTAATCTGTTGAAGGGAGAGATGGAGGAGTTTTGCCAATGTGAGCACATCTGGCTTGATATAGCATCGGTGGCTCACCCCCAGTCTAACGGTCAAGCAGAGAGGGCAAATCAAGAAATTTTGAGAGGTATTAAACCCCGGCTTATGGTTCCTTTGAAACGGACACCAGGTTGTCGGGTTGAGGAGTTACCTTCTGTGTTATGGAGCATCAACACCACACCCAACAGATCTACGGGTTACACGCCTTTCTTCATGGTTTATGGACCGGAGGCAGTTCTTCCTAGTGACATACGTCACGACTCGCCCCGTGTGGCAGCTTATATTGAAGCTGATAATGAGACAGCACGTTAGGACTCACTGGACTTGTTAGATGAGGAGCGTGATCTTGCAGCAGCATGTTCAGTGATTTATCAACAAGATCTCTAACGTTATCATAGCCGCCGGGTTAAGACCAGAACCTTTCAAGAGGGCGATTTGGTGCTTCGGCTCATCCAGGATCAGACTGATATGCACAAGTTATCCCCACCTTGGGAAGGACCCTTTGTGGTCAGCAAGAATCTGCACAACGGGTCATACTACCTCAATGATGTTCGAGAGCACAAAGACTCACGTAAATCGGAGGGGGAGACCAAGCGGCCATGGAATATAGCTCTTCTTCGGCCTTACTATACTTGAGCCACAGGCTCTTCTTATGTACATATTTATGACAATGTATATATTATATAATAAACCAGAGCCTCAAATAAAGCGGGGTCTCTGTTCTTTTTACATCATGTGTGACCTTATGAGGCGCTTTTGTTCATACAACAGAGTTTTGCTAAACTGGCCTATACGGCCACATGGATATAAAGAAAATCACAAGGGGGCTTGGTCGTATCCGAACCATAGCTATACCTCTTGATCGGTTTGAAACCACAAAGGGATGTCACTAGGGGGCTTGGTTGTCTTCACACCATAGCTACACCTCTTGATCGGTTTGAAACCACAAAGGGATGTCACCAGGGGGCTTGGTTGTCTTCACACCATCGCTGCACCTCTTGATAGGCTTTAAGCCAAAAGGAAATTATATGGAGCCAAAGAGAGTCTGTTGCATTAAGCACAGCTCAAACATAGGTCACCCTTGATCATAGCTCACATGTTACCTGGGGGCTCCTTGCTTCTCAAAGAACAATGAGTTTTGAACCCTTGTAATAGGCTATCAAGCCAGACATGGAAGGCAGGTGTATTCACCTAAAACCCCGGGTTATCCTGCCTCTTTAAGTAAGCCACTCCATCCAGGTAAACCTGGTATGACCCATCGAACATTTGACAAGTCAATCCCATGGACCCTAAACTTGTCAAGGTTAAATCGATGCTTGGTTAGAGATTGAGGTCCATCTTAAAAAGGCTTTGCAAAATGGTTTAACTCAGCAGCCTGGCAGCCCATGAAAAGCCTCGATTTAGGGCCTGGTAGCCCATGAAAAGCCTTGCGTATTTCTTTTGTTTTTGCTATTTTTATGATAAGGGATTTATAAGTATTGTTCTGACAACCGGTGTTCCTTACAAACCGGCATGACTTTCAGCGCTTCGTTGTCAGTACATGATCAGATTCTAAACTGGTAGCGAGCTGCTCCGGATTGGTTTTGACTAGATGTCACCAACCTTATACGAACAAATCAACGGCTTTTTAGCCCAATATTATTTTTGCATGAACCGGTAAGAGGGCCAGGAGTTATCAACACTCCGGATTGGTGTTTTCACCTTTACCATACAAGTAGTTGGTCAACCAACGAGGTATGTTGCAGATGTTATTTTTACAAACTTTGATTATCCATCCAACTATTATATATTTTTGGGCATCATGACCCGTCCAGTGGTAAACCACTAGGACACTTTCAAGTTCTTCTATCCAGGAACACAAATCATCATGGGCTATGCATAAATAGATCCCAAAAAGTGAAACAAGTTTTCTACATGTCAACGCAACATAAACATGCTCTAAGGCATGACAGATAATGGGGTTTTTGCTATCCTATTACAAGAAGCTTCAAAACAGCTCCAATTGAATAATTGTTTCAAAGCAGTGGCACACAATAGCTGGTAAACCGGCTGCCGGTTTAAGATGCTTCGTCTGGACGGCTTGACGGTTGAGGATCATTTGGTGCAATCACTTCTTCTTCATCCCTCCCCAGACGCTGGAAATCAACCATTGACCAATCGATTCCGATTAAAACTTGAAACACGGCTTCTTCATGGATAAGGTTGGAGGGGTTAATGTCAGGAGCATAAGTATGCTAACGGATTGGAGGCACAAGTTCTTCGACTTCATGGATTTCAGCAGGCTGTCTTTTTTCCTTCAGCATTGTAAACCGGCTGGAAATGAGATAAGCCTGTATCCTCTGCCAGCTTGCTGGCTATTGGCCGCATCTCTTTGGTCAGCCTTCGGAGATCATTGTTGTTGAAGTTTGAACCATCCTCTTTCACTCCTGGATAGCCTTTTATGATGTCATCCGCTTCAAGATCCGGAATCCATGACTTGGCCCGGATTAGCACCGTTAGTATTCCTGATCTTGTAGCTGCCTTCTTCAGTTCGGTAATTCGGGCTGGTAACATGGCCAGCTTCTCAAGGGGTTCTTTTATCAGTGATGGCGCTGGCTTGTTGTAAGCTGCAATGCAAATAGAACGCTGGGATCCAGAGTACAGGTGTTCAATTAAGGTGTAAGTCGCTTTAAGATTCATCCGCATATCTGTGCCCAGATGAGCAATACGAGTTCCTGTCACGGTTTAATATCAGCAAACTGGTAAATTATAAGATCTCATGACTCGGACAAACAGCATCAGGGGATACTTACCGAACACGGCGGAAGTCATAGCGTCGATCTATCGCTTTAAACCCATTAGTTCGTCTACAACTGGCTGCAGAGCTGCTTCAGCGTCTTTGGCTTTCTTGGTTAAACCGTCTTTTTCAGCCTCCCAGTCAGCACGCTCCTTGTTAAAAGTCTCTTTTAACTTCTCCATAGATGTCAGGGCTTTGGTCAGTTCCTCTTTTGCTTTCGCAGCTTCTGCTTGTTGGGACTTCACATTTTCTTGCAGATCAGCGGTTCGAGCATCTCTATTATTTAGCTCGGCCTGCACAGGTGAGGATATGTCAACAACAGGATATGCATTTTCTAAGTACTAAGCGTATAACAAGTTATGCACTTCGTACTTGGGGGCTAATGCCTGTTTGCTCTATTATCAACAAGTCTCAAGTACAATGCAAGCATTATCCTTAACACTTGGGGGCTAATGTACATCTGCTCAAAATTGAGGCAGGGATTCAAGACCCAGGTTATCTTGCAAAGCTAAGCCGGCCCTTGGGGGCTACACCGATGAAAGTTATATAACTACATTGATAAAGTATCAGTTCTTACAGCGGACTTGATGTATTGAGAATCATCATGTAAGGATTAAGTATTACAAAGTCCCAGTTTAAGATTAGCATCATAAAACGACACTTGGGGGCTGCTTGAGCTGATGTTTAGATTTTGGAATCAAGAAAAGAAAGGAGATGAAAATTCCTCATAACGCTCCTTCATCAGGTTCACCAAACCGGCTTCATAGTCATGGTTTGAGTGCAGACGGTTTAAAAAACCGGAGTGAAGTTCTTCAGCACTGAGATGAGTATAACTTGATAGATCAGTGCTCCATTTACCCTTTTCCCTGGCAGCACGTTCTTATTTGGCACTATGTTGGGCCAAGATTACAGGATGGCCAGGAGAGCTGTGGCCCATGCCAGTAATGATAACATCATCTCCTTGGCCTCCAGCAGTTTTTGTGGGTGATGATGGAGTATCAGTAACTCTCACCGGACTAGCTCGGTTTGGAGCTGCCGGTTCAGTGTCAGGCACAGCACGATCAGCTTCTGGTTGTTCATCAATATTCTGGTCTTGAAGGGGCGGCTCATCAAAGGTAGCTTCAGGATGATGACCCTTCGGTTCACGAGTTTGGTCCGGTTCACCCATTTGCTCTTCTTCAAAACCGCCTGGTCTTCTGACGGATTGTTGACCCGAGCTTTCTTGCTGGGGATGGCTTTGGCTCTGGAAACAAAAATCAAAAGAGGTTTATCATCTTATTCAAGATTTACAATGCATTTGAAGAAAGGGTTTGAATGCTTACCCAGCTACAGTTTTGAGAGGAGGGAGTTGGGTCGCAGTTGACTCGCCAGAGGATGAGGGGGTGTCCCTTGATAATTTGAATCGGATGGATTAATAGGTTGTCGGAAATACCTTGCCTTGGGATAAGAATGATCAGAAGTGGGGGAGACCTCAGATCGGCGCTTCCGAACCGGAGTGTCAGGTAAACGGCTGAAGTGACCTGTTGGCCGCCGTGCCGGGTTGTCCGGCGAACCTCGTGCTGTTGTGTCTTCAAAATAAATGTTGGATCCAAGTAAGCAAGAGGATGAGAAAAGCTTACTTTCCGGACTGCTTGACGGCTTTTTTGTGTTGGCATAGAGTCTGAACTGGAGGAAAGGGTAATTACCTCTACATCATTAGCCTGGCTGCCTTCTACGTCCTCCTGATAAAGATCATTGTTAATGAGGTGCATGAAAAGGTATCCAAGTGAGTCAAGTTCTACCTCAACTTCCGGGTCATCTGCATCTTCATCAAGTTCCATGTTGATCCGGTCAGCTGTTTTCCGCTTTGAGGTTCGCTTGACGGTTTTGGTTTTGGGACGGGATGGCTTTGCCGCTTTATCTGCGGATTTCCGCTTCCAGAAGGGATCATCACCCTGTTCATACACAAACAGAAGAAAGTTTACAAGGTGAACAATTTAAAGATATCAAAGATAAAAAGGAAGCATAGTGCTTACAGCAGGCGGTTTATTTTGAGTGTAGAAGGGGTTCAAGCCAGTTTGGCGACAGACTAATTCCGATTCATTCAAAATTTTCTTAAGGCCTTCAGTGACCTCTTCATCGGTTAACTGAATGTTGATGTGGCATTGGGGGTCTTCTAATTCGCTGGTATACTCACACATTAAACGGGGCGGCGGCTTAGTGGCAAGATGCTCCAAGATATCCAGCAACGCACAAAATCAACACCTGATAAACCATTGGCCATAAAGGCCCGAAGCTTGGCGAGTTGAGGGGCATATGTGGCCCGTTCTGCAGAACTTAAACGTTGCGGCAATGGATGAGTGTTGGAAAGCCGGTGGTCACGATAGCCTGGAAGAGGGTTCTCATCTTCAGGAGAGGTATCTATGCAGTAGAACCAAGTCTGGTTCCAGTCCTTAGGGTGACTGTGCAGTTTGGCATGAGGGAATTCAACTTCTTTCCGCTTTTGAACAGAGAAACCACCAAGTTTAGTGTTGGGACCGTTTACAAATTCTGTACGCCGGTTAAGATGAAAAAAGTCCCGGAACAGCTCGGTAGTTGGTTCTTCTTGTATGTACACTTCACAGAAGACTTGGAAATTGCATAGATTGGACACCGAGTTGGGTCCGATATCTTGAGGATGGAGTTGGAAACTGGCACGAACATCTCAGAAAAACTTTGACCCGGGCGGTTTGAAACCACGGCCTATGTGGTCGACAAAGACCACTACCTCACCCTGCCTTGGGGTAGGAGGATTCTCTGTTCCTAGAACTCGCCATCGAATTTCAGTTTTCTTGGGCAAGGTGCCTATTTTGACCATTCCATTCAACTGTTCTTCGGTGACCCGGGAAGGAGCCCAGTTGCAAGCGTAAAACTGTTTAGCCATTGTGAAACGAAAAGCTGAAAAAGAAATGCCAGTTTACAAATCATTCATGATGGTACGCAAGATGCAATGGAATAAGATATACAGATATGTGAAGTTGCGTAAACCGGAGACTGATACAATAATGAATGACAAGGTCATATCAAGGGTATACATGTGTTGTTAAACCGGACTGTTACAATAAATGTAAAGGAGGTTTGCCGGTTTACCAGGGGACTAATGGTATGAGATAGATTGTTTTTACAAGGGTAAACCGCCTACATGGTAAAGAGGATACAGACCCAAGGTAAAATGATTAAGTAAGGAGAAACAGATTCCGCAAGAGGACATGGAAATTTTGGATCTACTGAAGACAGGAAAGCAAAAATATTTTGACCTAACAAGGGTTGGACCCACAGCAGTTCGTAATGCTTCAGATTGGTTTTTGCATACAAAAGGTTTGTTCTACATGCAATATATCAAGCATGAAGTTTTTAAATCCATAGATGAGGAGGAACATAGCCGTACTGGAGTCCCGGTGAACTTTGATAAACTGCGAAGAACGAATGAACCCTCAACAGATCTACAAAGGGGGAAAGGGAAAGACTCGCAGAGGATGAAGCAACAAAGGAGCACCACCGTTTTCTGGTACAACCAGGTTGATGCAGCGGCCCGCGGAGGAATGGTGGTGAAGCTCGGTAGCGGCGGCGGCGCTCGGGGACAGAGATGTCGCAAGGAGGAAGAAGAGGGAAGTGGAAACGAAGGGGATAAAGAGAAGGGCCCGTGGTCTTATTTATAAGTTGAGCCAATAAGTGACAGGTGCGTAAATCGAGGAGCTAGAAAATGATAGTTAATAAGGATGACGCCTCGAGGGTTGAAACATTCATTAATGAAGGGCGTCTTCGGCTTCAACGGGTAGGTGACATCATAATGATTGGTTGCGGATTTAAAGGATGACGTCATGGCGATTTACCAGATTTATACAAAGGTGCCAGAGCAAGAATTTTTCTAAGTATTGGAGATTGACATGAACAGGTTCAAATCAATCTGGGGCCTAATGTTGGGGATACAGTTTCTGGAGGTAAACTGGCTAGGCATGGCCGGATTAGCTCCATGAAGATTTAAGCCCATGAAGATGAGAAGATACTGGCGCTTTAAGAAGGCCCAAGGCCCAAAGACAGATTAAAGCCTGTAGATGTGAACCGATTTTATCATGTAAACTTGTATTGTAAGTTAGAGGGATAGAGACCGAGTCGGACACCTCTATGATCCGGCCTCGGGACTCTATAAACCGGCGAGCGTCAACCTGTGTATATAAAAGGGATGACCCGGCCATGGTTTGAGGACAGAAAAAACAACAACTCGAGGGCCAGTCAAAGCGGATTCGCTCCCTGGTCAACGAAACCCTAGCAATACCAATCACAACTAGACGTAGGCTTTTACCTTCATCGAAGGGTCCGAACTAGTATAAACTCCCCGTGTCCCCTTGTCCGGTTTAACCCCTTTAAGCTAACCAGTTGCGATGGCTCCACGACTAAGTCCTTTTACGAGGACATCTGCCGTGACAAACCCACGACATGTTCTATATGTCATGCAATGTGGTGCTCACTTATTAACTGTTTGGTTAATTAGTTGTCGTGTTCAGTTAACTGTTTGGTTCAATTCTGCAAATGTGATGTTCAATTCTTCAGGGTGCAATTTTGTATTGTCTTCCATGTGAGAAAAAAAATCGAATTTATCTTTACAAAATACATGAGAAACAAATACAATTGCTATATTTCCAAGTTGTAAAGCATGCTTGGTTTGGTTAACTATCTAATCTTCTAGTATGTTATACATTGTGCAATGTGGTGCTTAGTTAACAGTTGGTTCATTTGTTGTGGTGTTTAGTTAACTGTTTGGTTCAATTCTACAATGCAATGTTCAGTTGTTGTGGGTGCATTCTATTATTGTATACCATATGAGAAATAAATCGAATTTGGTTGTACTAAATACATGAGAAACAAATACAATTGCTATATTTCCAAGTTGTTAAGCATGCTTGGTTTGGTTAACTATCTGAACTTCTATTAGGAGTATGTCATATTGTGCAATATGGTTCTCAGTTAATGTTTGGTTCATTTGTTGTGGTGTTTAGTTAACTTCTTGGTTCAATTCTGCAATACGATTTCCAATTGTCGTGGGTAGAATTTTGTATTGTTGTGCATGTGAGGAATAAATCAAATTTGGCTGCACTTAATACATGAGAAACATATACAATTGCTATATTTCCTAGTTCTTAATGATGCTTGGTTTGGATAAATGGGTTTTCCATGTGGCTTGAATTAATCTGATGAATCTGCAATGTGCCTATTTTTCATCAATATATTTTACTGATAGCATGTGAACCCTCACTTAACCTGATCAATAATTACCTTATATGTGCTATAGGGAAATAATGGGAAGCAGTGAGGTTTACAATTGAGGTTTGCACATGCATGGTCCCTTGTCTAATAGCACAATATTGTGCACTTGTAGGAACCATTCTAATATTTAGGTTTTTAAGAATTTGGTCTTGGACATGTAGGTCTCGCTCTGAGAGGTTTTGAGCCACTGTTTGACCGTTTTTGCATATGGGGAAATGAGTTGTCCATGAATATCAGTCAAGTCAAGAAACTCGGAAAGATTGTTAAGATAAAGAAATTAGCGACAAAAAACAACAAGATTTTTGTCTGAACAATGAAGAAGACATCAGTTCACTATAGGATGGTACTAACTATTACACCTTGCCTTTTTTATTCCTTTGCCCCATTTCCAATATAGAGAAGATATTTATGCACATCCTTTTTTTCAGGCCTTTCCAAAGCAGTTCACTGATGATTACCTCTCAAACCACCTGTATGGTCAGGAGGCGAGGAAGGTATTCATACAACACCCACGGTTCAATATTGAAGTGTTCCTAAAGAGGACGAAGGATGGATGGTCAATCATCCTCAGGCACTGGCCTAAAGTTGCAAAGGCATTCAACATCAATGAAGGCTCAATATTCGCCTTCCGCTTCAGCAGTTTTCCAGATGAGATTCATCTGTCTATGTACCGTCTATGATGCTAATTTTGAAAGGTTATAGATGTTGCATGTGAAACTTGGTGCCGGTGCAGTTGTGTAATGGGGTAGCTGAGTGCTGAAGCTATATGATGTCATACTCTGATGTATTTCAATTATGAAATCCTGCTTCCTTAATATGAAAATAAAATATATTGTGTGCTTAATATGAAATGTCAATTAGATTAATAAATGGATTATTAATAATAGGACAATTAGCCTGCTAATGGCCAATTAGCTTGATAGTTGGGTTTTTCTATTACAAATGGTTATTGAGAAAACGCCATGGGCGATTAACTCAGGCAACGCACACAGTTTCTAGGAATAAACCGTGTTGGATCAATGAATAATCACACACGACATCCTCTTGAAAATTGTTTGCGTTAGGCCACCTTGCGCAAACATTTACCACATAAAAAGTGTGTGTGATGGAAAGCCTTTGCCACATAGTTTCTTCTACGCACCGTGTGTGATGCATTCAATAATGCAAACGATAAAATTGTTAATATCGTCTGCAATGGCAACACTATCACAAACGATTTAATGGGAAAAATTGTGTGTAATGTACCTGCGGATGGAAACATTTTCCTTGGAGTGACCGTGTGGGATGTCTATGCGAACGGAAACATACTTCTTGGATTAGCCGTGTGGGGTGTACATACTAACGGAAATGTATTCCTTGGATTAACTATGTGGAATGTACATACGAACGGAAACGTTTAGCCGGAACTGACTATGTGGGATGTACTTACGATCGGAAATGATTTGGCTTGTATAATTGTATTTTTTAGCATAAATGTACCTATAACCATATTTGATCGCTCGCCCATTGCACACGACCTCATTTTGCCGAGCGTGTGTGCTAGGAGGGCCTATACCCGATGGTTTCTAGGTCGTGTGGAAAGGACCCCCCCCCCTATCACACACTCCCACTCGACGACAGTTCCGAATGCCGCCGCGGAAAGGAGTTAAAAACCGTTTGTATAGCACCTCGTTGTACCAGTGTCCCTTGTTATGCAACATCATCTATAGTACACAATTGTAGCGACCCGACCTCAAACGGTCAAGTCTCTGTGCTTTAGTGTCATCCCTGGATCGGTAATGCGGACACACACAGTACTCGAAGGATTTATAACAGAGTAGCAATCACATACTTATTACATCGAACGTCTCAAAAGAGAACTTATTACAATAAATATGGCTTAAGGCATCTAATACGATAACATCGGAAGGCTTGGAATATAAAGTGAGTCCATCAACTCCAACGACATAGCTGAGCTGCACGACAACGACATACTGAACCTTACTCCTCGTCTGAAAAGTCTGCAACATAATATGTTGCAGCCCAAAAACGGGTCAGCACATGGAATATGCTGGCAATATAACACAGTAGAGCAAGAACAGAATAATGCTTTCACTACATGCATATATGGCTGGTGGAAAGCTCTATGGTTATAGTTTTTGCGAAAAGCCAATTTTTCCTACAACAAAGGAATAAATTTTATTTAACTATCATGGTAGTTGAAACGTCATTGAGAAGGTCCCTCCAACTCAATCCCAATTAGAGTAATTATCAACCCAACAATATTAATTAAGAGTGATGAGATACTTAGGATACTCCAAGTACTAGATACTAAAGATTGTCCATAACCGGGGATACGACTAACCATGATTGGATTGTACACTCTGCAGGGTTTGCGCACTTTTCCCCACAAGACTCGATCGCCTCCGTTGGATTTCTCGCACTACATGGTGTTTGAGAAACGGATGACCGAGACACAGTCTTTCAGAAACATTAACTCTTTACTCTGGGCAGACCATACCAAACCTACATCCCTCTACCTGCTAATACACCTCTTCAAGAGCTCATGCAACCTACTCAACTATGCTAGAGCCCATAATAGCTTGTGGTTGCACACGGAAGTTTCTAGCATGAAAATATCTCAGTTCCCTTTGAGCCTGGGTGGCGGACCTTAGGATGATTGTAACGCCCCGAGACCATTGCGCCAGGTGTCTTCCATTTATTCGCTATTGTTGCCTTGAAATTTGTTTGCGTGTTGCATCTTGCCAAGTCATCATCCGCATTGCATCATCATGTTTTCGAAACTTGCATCCGTCCGGGTTCCCCCAGTTTCGTCTGTTGTCCGTTCTGAGCCTAGACACACCTGCACGCGCCCGCGGCACGTCCGAAATATTACTTTATAAGTGGCCGAAAAATGTTCTCGGAATGAGATGAAAGTTGGCGTAAGGTGTTGTTTTGTTGTCAGCAGACCGCCTGCCAAATTTCATTGCATTCGGAGTTCGTTTGATAGCCCAATCATTAAACTATAGTGGCAGTAGTAGCCGGTCTAACGTCGGACGTTTTCGGTCTCCAAAAATTGCTATCGGGCCCTCTTTCTCTCTTCTCTCCTCTTAGCCTCGCCATAACCTACCTAGTCCATCCACCTACCCCTCTTCGCATCCGGAGCCGTCCGATGCGATCGCACGGTCCGAAAACCCCTCTTTGCACAGTCCACCGACCCCTCACGTGCGCGTCCGAAACTTCCCCGGACCCGACCCGGGCAGTCATCACCGTTGTGTCCGGATCATCCCCAATCATCTACAAAACATCACCGTTTTCTTATTTGGCCTCCCTAGCCTATTTTTCCTGACCGTCCGATTTTGATTGGAGGGACGAGGTAGCCCCTAAACTAATCTGTGATGTATATATACTCCACTCCTAGTCTATTTGGACAAACCCTAAAATATAGGGACTTGTGCCGTTGAGCCGCCGCCATCCACCTCGGGATCCCTCCGGATCCAATTTCACAAACCAAAGCCGCATCCTCCTTCCTCGTTCTTCCCCATCGGGCCAACCATCCCCTCTCCCTCGATTCACCTTTCACGCAGCTCCTCCCCAAGTCTTCCAGATCAAGCGAGATCGAGCTCGCGACCCCGCCGCCTCCAGAGAACGTCGCCGGCGACCACTTTGCAGCAGGACCCTGCGCCCCTGCCTCTCCCTTCCTCGTCCTTCTCTCCTCCCTCTCTCACCTGCTCTCTCTGTTCGTGCAACAGAGAGCCCCAGGGAGTTTTGCGCCGGCCATCCTCGCCTCCTGCACCCGGACGTCGTCGTCCTCGAGCTCCTCAAATCGTTCCCGCCTACCTCGTCGCCGGGAGCTTGCGCCAAGTTCGCCGTCGTCCTCTGCTCAGGAACGAGCTCCACGCCGTCCTCTGCTTCGCCCGCATGAACCCCGCCGCTGCTGTCGATCTCTCTGGCCGGTTCTCCCTCTCCGCCGTCAGGAACGAGCTCCCTGCGCCCTGTCATGTCGTCCACGCCGGCAAGATCCTCCCGCGTCATCATCTTCTCCGCATCAAGCCGCGCCGGTGGTCGCCTCCACGCTAAGTCCCTCGCCACGCTGCATCATGGCTGCAGCGAGTGAGAGCTGCAGTTTCCTTCGTTGACCAGGCCTCCTCTGCCCTGAACACCGTTAACCGGTCGAACCAGCCGATCCCGCTCGGTCCTGCCGGCTCGCTCAAACCGGTCTGGCCCGATCCGTCCCAACCGGCCCCGACCTCCCTGCCCGTCTTTAGCAGGCCCGTGAGGCCCAGAGTGAGCGCTCTCATGCTATCCATCACCCTGGACGAGATATTTCTCTCTTGCGCATGCTCCTGTGCAGCCCAGTTCATCCCAGATCCAGCCGAGCGCATGTTTTTTCCCTGTCTGCGAATTTATCTTTTATTCCAGAGAGACCTGTTTTATAGAAAAACCCTCAGCATTCATGCATTTAATAACTAATTAACCGTGCAGCGGATTAAAACAAACTTAATATGATAAATGCCTAGAATTTCATCTAGTTTCATATTATGCCATTTTCATCCATGTTTAACATGTTTAAAATGTTGTTTGATTAATTTTTGCTCTATGCCATGTTAAAATGCTTTAGTTCATAACTAATTAACCGTAGCTCCAAATTTAATAATCTTTATATGCAAATGGGGTGGAAAAATGCCTAGTTTAACATGGTGTACTCGCTTTGCATGTTTACCAACTCTAAAATATGGTTTAGGGCAGATCAGTACCAAACCTAATACATGCATATGAGGATTTTCTGGACTTGTGGCTTGTTGTTCCGGCCTCATTTAAACTTGCCTAGATAGGTAGTTTTCCTTTGCTTCACCCTTGCCATGTTTAACAACATTTAATATTGTTGGGTACATAACCGAGAGAGAACTAAATAATTCATGTGGTGTTTCGTCAATATGCAACTCATTGCATATTGAGCTCCACTTAATTTGTAGTGTTGTTTGTGCACCTTGCCATGCCATGCCTCATTAAACCGGACATGCATCATACTTGGTTGTGCATCATGCCATGTCTATGTGATGGTTGTTTACTATGTTGTTTGCTTCTTTTCGATGTGCTTCTTTGGGTTGGTTCCGATAACGCCGTGTGGTGAGGATTCGTTTGACTATGTCCATTTGTCTTCTTCATGGACTCGTTCTTCTTCCTTGCGGGATCTCAGGCAAGATGACCATACCCTCGAAATCACTTCTATCTTTGCTTGCTAGTTGCTCGCTCTATTGCTATGCCTATGCCGCGATACCTACCACATGCTTTATCATGCCTCCCATATTGCCATGTCAAGCCTCTAACCCACCTTGTCCTAGCAAACCGTTGTTTGGCTATGTTACCTCTTTGCTCAGCCCCTCTTATAGCGTTGCTAGTTGCAGGTGAAGATTGGAGTTTGTTCCTTGTTGGAACATGATTATTGTTAGGATATCACAATATCTCTTATTTAATTAATGCATCTATATACTTGGTAAAGGGTGGAAGGCTCGGCCTTATGCCTGGTGTTTTGTTCCACTCTTGCTGCCCTAGTTTCCGTCATACCGGTGTTATGTTCCTTGATTTTGCGTTCCTTACACGGTTGGGTTATAATGGGAACCCCTTGACAGTTCGCCTTGAATAAAACTCCTCCAGCAAGGTCCAACATTGGTTTTACCATTTGCCACCTAGCCTTTTCCCCTTGGGTTCTGCAGACTCAAGTGTCATCTTTATTTAAACCCCCGGGCCAGTGCTCCTCTAAGTGTTGGTCCAACCTGTCAGCTGCCGGTGGCCACCAGGGGCAAACCTGGGCTGGCCTACTAGAACCTTGGACAATCCGGTGTGCCTTGAGAACGAGATATGTGCAGCTCCTATCGGGATTTATCGGCACATTCGGGTGGCTTTGCTGGTCTTGTTTCACCATTGTCGAGATGTCTTGTAACCGGGATTCTGAGTCTGATCGGGTCTTCCTGGGAGAAGGAATATCCTTCGTTGAACGTGAGAGCTTGTGATGGGCTAAGTTGGGACACCCCTGCAGGGTTATGAACTTTCAAAAGTCGTGCCCACGGTTATGGGTAGATGGGAATTTGTTAATGTCCGGTTGTAGAGAACTTGACACTTAACTTAATTAAAATGCATCAACCGCATGTGTAGTCGTGATGGTCTCTTCTCGGCGGAGTCCGGGAAGTGAAGACGATGTTGGAGTTATGCTTGAACATAAGTAGTTTCAGGATCACTTCTTGATCACTTCTAGTTCACGGCCGTGCTTTGCCTTCTCTTCTCACTCCAGCATCGTGGGTGTTACAATGATCACACGGGTACTCCGGGATATCCTAGGACAACACTAGATTCTCCAGGTGCCCGACAAGCAATCCACCCAGATGTGTATTAAAGTTTCCACCTTAAGTTGAACCATTAATTAACAATCTCACATCTGTCTTGGATACACTCAAACCCAAACCACGTCTACGAGCATAGCATAGCAATATAAGCAATACGTAGAAGTAACTCCCCAGGTTTGAATATAACAAGGCAATAGGTTCTACCTCATCAACTACTTACCAACCCACATGTTAATCACATCCTAAGCATGCAATGTTTGAAAATTGGAACTAATGCATAAAAACTGGGTATGAAAGGAGTATGATCAATGTGTTACTTGCCTTGCTGGCGATCTGCAAAACCTAGGGACTCGTAGTAGCACGCTTCGCACTCCGGAAATTCTATCGCAAACAAACAATAGCATACATAAGAAATCAAGCAAAGAAGCACGGGTAAAAATCAAATAAGAAGAATTGACCAAAAAGTTCAACTTAAGATCTCTGGTTTGCAAAAAGAATCAAATCAAACGGAGCAACGAAACTCAAACTACGAAACAAGCAAGATCCGTTTACTAATCTGAACTAAAGTCAAATTTTACAGTACCAAAATCTGGTTCAAGTTGATTAAACAGAAAGAGGGTTTCGAGAAGAAGATCTAGGCGCTTGAATTGCCTGATTCCGATAAACAAGCGAACAGATAAACTGAAACGAAAATCGGATCAGAAATCGCGATTGAAAATAATCGCAGAAAATCTGAGAAAAAGAAAAACTGATGAACAGGCTAACGAACGAACGTTTGTTTTCTGTAACTAACAAGCGAAAACCATTCGTTAAAACGAATGTACGAACCAACGTCTGCAAAGTAACTAAACTGAGAAAAACCAGCGAACCAATCTATAAAAACGAAATTAGGGTTTCTAAAAAAACCGGATCGTTTTTTTTAAAACCGAACGGCGGCGACGGCGGCTTATACCTCCGGCGAGGATCTGGTGAGGCGGGGCAGCTCCGGCGAGGTAGGGCTGCGGCGGTGCGAGCGGCTAGGCGAGCGGCGCCACGCTGCTAAGCGGCGGGGTTGGCGCTGCGGGGCGGGGCGAGGTGGGGCTGCGGCGGCGCGAGCGGCTAGGCGAGCGGCGGCGGCGCTGCGGGGCGGGGCGAGGCAGGCGGCGGGGTTGGCGGCTCGGGTGGTGGTGGAGGGGGTCCGGGGCGGGGTATTTAAGGAGGGGGGTTGCTTGGGGGAGGGGCAAGGCGGCGCGGGGAGGAGGAGTCCCGGCCGGACTCGGGGTCGTGGCGGCAGCGGCCTCCCGGTCTTCTAGAGGGAGACGGCGGCGCGGGGCTAGCGGGCCGGCTCGGCTGGGCTTCGGCCCAGTCGGGCGCTGAGAGTTTTTTTAATAATTTCGCGGGAACTTAAATAAATCCTAGAAAATAAAATAAAAATCTAAAAATACCAAAACAAATTTTCACCGTCTAAATAAAATATGCAGAACAGGATGCACATTTTTTTGGCCCTAAAATGCAATTTTGAAAAATGTGCAATTTTTCTAGTGCAAATAAAATAGCAATAAAATCCGAATAAAATAAAATATTTGATTTTAATATTTTTCCTCCAATAATTCAATTATTTTGGAGAAGTCATATTATCTCCTCTCATATATTTTAATATGAAATATTTTCAGAGAGAAAAATAATTAAAACCAAAATCCTTGTTTCAATATTTGATAAAATTCAAATATGAAAACAATGAAATCCCCAACTCTCTCCGAGGGTCCTTGAGTTGCTTAGGATTTTGAGGATCGTGAAACGAAATGCAACAAAATATGATATGCATGAATGATCTATGTATAACATTCCAAATTGAAAATTTGGGATGTTACAAACCTACCCCCTTAAGATGAATCTCGCCCTCGAGATTCGGGTTGGCTAGAAAATAGGTGTGGGTGGTCTTTGTGAAGATCATCCTCTCGTTCCCAGGTGACTTCATCCTCGTTATGGTGACTCCACTGAACTTTGCAAAACTTGATAACCTTGCTGCGGGTGACTCGGCTGGCAAATTCAAGAATCCTGACTGGCTTCTCCTCATAGGTCCAATCACTGTCCAACTGAATTGCCTCCAAGGGTACTGTATCTCTTAACAGTATATCGGCTGTATCAGCATGACACTTCTTCAACTGTGAAACATGAAATACATCATGAACTCCTGACACTCCTTCAGGTAACTCCAACTTGTAGGCAACTTCTCCCATACATTCTGAAACACGATACGGTCCTACAAATCTCGGGGCTAACTTTCCCTTAACTCCAAAACGTTTCACTCCTCGCAAGGGTGATACTCACAGATATGCTGTGTCTCCAATTTCATAGGTTACCTCCTTGCATTCCGAATCTGCATAACTCTTCTTCCTGGACTGAGCTACCTTCAGTCTATCTCGGATCAACTTAACTTTCTCTTCAGACTCCTTGATCAAATCTGGTCCAAACAACTGTCGGTCTCCAACTTCATCCCACATCAACGGTGTTCTGCACCTTCGTCATACAGGGCTTCGAACAGTGCCATCTTCAAACTGGCTTCGTAGCTATTGTTGTATGAGAACTCCGCATAGGGAAAATTGTCATCCCAACTAGATCCATAATCTAGCGCACAGGCCCTCAACATGTCCTCCAGAATCTGGTTGACTCTCTCGGTCTGTCCATTTGTCTCCGGGTGGAATGTTGTACTGAACTCCAACCTTGTCCCCAATGTTTGGTGTAGCTAATGCCAAAACTTTGAAGTAAACTGTGTTCCTCTATCTGATACGATGGTCCTCGGAACTCCATGCAGACATACGATCCTGGTCATATATATCTTGGCCAACTTTGCACTTGTATAGGTGGTTTTCACTAGGATAAAGTGAGCTACTTTGGTCAAGCGATCAACTACTACCCATATAGAATCATATCCTGATTTGGTACTGGGAAATCCGGTGATAAAATCCATGCCAAGTTTATCCCACTTCCATTCGGGTACCGGCATAGGCTGTAACAATCCTGCTGGCTTTTGATGTTCTGCCTTCACTCTCTGACATACATCACATACGGCTACATACTCGGCAATATCCTTCTTCATACCTATCCACCAGAAACGTTCCTTCAAATCCAAATACATCTTGGTGTTTCCGGGGTGTATCGAGTATGGTGAGTCATGAGCCTCCTGAAGTATTAACTTCCTGATCTCTGTGTTATTGGGCACATAAACACGGTCCTCAAACCATAAGGTGTCGTGCTCATCCTCACAAAAACCTATGGCCTTTCCTTTGCTCATTCTCTCTTTTGTCTCGGCAATCTCTTTGTCATCCTTCTGAGTTTCTTGAATCTTTCCTAACAATGTAGACTGAACCTCCATTGTTGCAATAAAACCTCTAGGAACAATCTCCAATCGAAGTTCCCTGAGATCCTCTACTAACTCCTTTGGTAATCCTATGCTCACTAGGGTGTTAGCATAACTCTTCCGACTCAAAGCATCTGCTACGATATTGGCCTTGCCTGGATGATAGTGAAGCTTCATGTCATAATCCTTTATAAGCTCCAACCATCTCCTTTGCCTAAGGTTCAGCTCCTTATGTGTGAAAATGTACTTCAAACTCTTATGATCCGTGTACACATCACAACGGTTTCCAATTAGGTGATGTCTCCAAGTCTTTAACTCATGCACTACGGCTACTAACTCCAAATCATGCGTGGCATAATTCAATTCATGCGGTTTTAGTTGTCGTGAGGCATATGAAACAACTCTTTTGTCCTGCATAAGCACACTTCCAAGTCCTAGGAGAGAGGCGCCGCAATACACTTAGAAATCCTTGTGTATATCCGGCAAAATCAGCACTGGGGCTGTGGTCAAACGTTTCTTTAACTCCTGAAAACTTGCCTCACATTCTTCCGTCCATTTAAATTTAGTATCCTTCTTCAATAAATCCGTCATTGGCTTCGCAATCCTGGAAAAATTATCGATGAATCTTCGGTAGTATCCCGCGAGTCCAAGAAAACTGTGGATCTCGCTAACTGAAGTGGGTGCCAACCATTCAGTGACTGACTGAACCTTGGTGGGGTCTACCGCTATACCTTCTCCTGATATAGCATGTCCAAGGAATCCGACTTCCTTCAACCAAAACTCGCATTTGCTGAACTTGGCATACAACTGATGTTCCCTGAGTTTCTCGAGAACTAAACGTAAATGCTCCTTGTGCTCCTCCTCATTCTTCGAGTATACCATTATATCATCAATGAACACCACAACAAACTTATCCAAATATTCCATGAAAACTTTGTTCATCCTGCTCATGAAGTAGGCAGGGGCGTTAGTCAGTCCAAACGACATGATCGTATATTCATACAACCCGTACCGTGTGGTGAATGCTGTCTTTGGTATATCCTTCTCTCGAATTTTTAACTGGTGATATCCTGATCGCAGATCGATCTTTGAAAACACCTTGGCTCCTTGCAGTTGGTCGAACAAATCATTGATCATCGACAGTTGGTATTTGTTCTTGATCGTCACCTCATTCAACGCACGATAATCAACAACCATTCTTAGAGACTTATCCTTCTTCTCAACCAAAAGCACTGGGGCTCCCCATGGTGATGAACTCCGTCGAATGTAACCTTTCTCCAATAACTCCTTGATCTATTTCTTAATCTCCTCCATATCATTTGCGGGCATCCGATAGAGTCTCTTTGATATTGGCCCTCTACCTGGCAATAGCTCTATCAAAAACTCGATATCTCGATCTGGTGGCATGCCTGGTAACTCCTCTAGAAAAACATCCGGGTAATCCTTCACTACAGGCACTTCCTCCTAAACAACTCCCGTGAGGGTATTTACTTGGCTCCTCCTAGGCATTTAATGCGCCTAGATACATACTTAATCTTTTTTCCCTCTGGGGTGGTGAGATAAATCGACTTACTAGCACAGTCAATGCTTCCTCCATACTTTGACATCCAGTCCATGCCTAATATCACATCCAATCCTTGTGACTCCAAGATTATTAGGTCGGACGGAAAACATGGCTACCAATGGTTAAGGGTATCTGGTCGCACCATCTACTAGCCATATACTCTGCTCTAGGTGAACTCACTAACAGAGGGGTCCTAAGGGTTTGGGTTGGTAGTTTAAACTTATCCACGAATTCCCTTGATATGTATGAATGCGATGCACCAGTATCAAAAAGAACAAGGGCAGTAAATGACTTAACCAAAAACTTACCTATAACCGCGTCTGGCTGCTCTTCAACCTCCTCCATGTTAACATGGTTCACTTGTCCTTTGTTGAATGGATTGGGCTTCTTCCCAGCGCTCCCATTGTCGTTTCCATTCTTCGCTTCAGGGAACTCCGTGGCATAGTGTCCAGTCTTCCCGCACTTAAAGCAAGTAATGTGACTTAGATCTATCTTGGCGGGTGTGGTTGGATTGGGGCGGTTCTGATTATTGTTTTCTCCATTCCCAGTCCCATTCTTAGAACCATTGTGGTTATGCGAACTTCCTCCGGTGTGGTTATGACCTCCATGGTTATGAACAAGTCCTCCCGAGTTCGGGGTTAGGCGAGGCTTCTGCTGAGCTCCTGAGTTATACCTCCCTTGCCCATACTTCCTCTTACGGCTCTCAATTTGCTGCTGCTTCCCTTCAATCATCAGAGCCTTATCTACCAAATCCTGGTAGTTGTTGAATGTTGCCACCATCAACTGCATGCCCATCTCATCATTCAGCCCTTCCATAAACTTCTCCTGCTTCGCGGCATCTGTGGCCACATCATCCGGGGCATAGCGGGATAACTTACTAAACTCATCCACGTACTGAGCTATAGTACGGTTCCCCTGGCGTAAGTTTCGAAACTCACGCTTCTTCATATTCATAGCTCCAGTTGAGACATGGGCTGTGCGGAAAGCTTGCTGAAACTGATCCCAAGTGACGTTGGCTATGGGGAAAGTGGCCGTGTAATTCTCCCACCATGAGGCTGCTGCTCCATCCAATTGATATGTGACAAAGCGCACCTTCTCAGCATCTGTGCAACCTGCGGTGGTCAACTCCCTTCCAATACGGCGTAGCCAATCATCAGCAACTATAGGCTCGGTGCTACTGGAAAATACCGGCGGCTGCAACCTCAGAAAGCGAGCTAAGTTGTCAACTGGAGGCGGGTTGTTGTTGTTGTTGTTGACTTGGTTCTGGACTAACAATTGCATCAAGGCATTCTGTTGCTGGATCACCTGAGTGAGCTCCGGCGGGAAAGCAAATCCAGTGTCACGTCTCGGAGGCATCTACCGGGTTTAGAGGGGAGAGATTAGAATAGAAAAGGGGTCTAGTGAGAAAGCACTACCCATATGCACATGAGACAAACACAATCATTTCACTCAATCAATCAAGCAAGGGCATACAAACGGTCTAGAACTATCGTAAAAGTGCTCAACTATTACTATATACATGGGGGAATACTACTATCATTTGGTGGTCATCTAGAAATTTTGATCCGTGGAAGACTCCATGATGTCTGCTCTAGCTTCGTCTTCAAAGTCATCATCACTGGGGTCGGAGTCGGTGTCGTCGATGATGATGGAGTTCTCCGGGCAAGTGGAATTGTCGTCCTCTCCTCCCGGCATGGAATCTCCCATGAATACTCCGATTTTCTTTATCAAGTCGTCATTATTCTCCAATAGTGTTGCAATTTCCTCCTCATATCCATCGCGTGTAGACTTGAGTTCTTCTTCCAGCTCGATGATCCTTGTCTTCGCCTTCTTCAAATCTATCATGTCTGCAAACATCTGATTCTCCTGGCGTCGAATGTGCTGATTTAACTCCTGGATGAAAGCTGCAATGGATATGTCCTTCTTGGTGCTGATCATCTCCCATTGCTCATCTCGGTGCCCACATATCTGATAGATAGTGTTCTTAAGATCCTTGTTGTAGACATCTCCAATGCGTCCCATGGTAATGTGGGCTGCCATGCTCTTGCCTAGACTCCAGGTGGGTGATTCAAAAGAAAATTCTATGGGCTTAGTAGTTGGCGAGAACGTCCTTCCTGGAACTTGAACTTGAATCATCCAGCGCTCCTCTTCTGGTAAGGTGGCGTTGTACGTCCCGGTGAAGCTTGGTATTCTGATGTTCAAGTACCTAGTGACTTCCTTCAAGTGGCGTCCAAAGGATGTGTCTTCATCAGTTGTGCAAACTTGTTCTTCAGTTCCGCCATCCTAAAGAGTAGAAAGTAGGAGAGGAGTCAGAAATGAGTAGAGAAGAGTGACCTATGGCTTTAGCTTAGTGGTCATGTCCTACACTCAGCATGTGCTCTGATACCATCTTGTAGCAACCCGACCTCAAACGGTCAAGTCTCTGTGCTTCAGTGTCATCCCTGGATCGGTAATGCTGACACACACACTTGTAACATCCCAAAATTCTAAATTTTGGAATGTTATAATAAATAGATAGATTTGATTGACTGAAAGTGAGTGAAATTCGAAACTTTTGAAAGTTAAATGAGAGGGAATAAAAGGACTTTCCCAAACTTTCATATTTGCTTTTTGATCTCCATGAATTCAAATTCTTTTCAAATACAAAACCCTTGAGCAAAGATGATATGACTTCTTCCATTTAAATTAAATGAAAGGGTATTTGAAAATAATTGAATTCCATTTGGAAATATTTCAATTCATAAACTTCATGCAGCTCAATGATTTTCATGAGAGAAGATAAAATGACTTCTTCAAATTATATGAAATATGAGTTGGGAGTTTCAAAGAATTAAATTCAAAGTTCTTTTGAATTTATTTTCAATTTGGAGTTATTTGAGTTTTATTCAAATTATTTTTCTCCAAAAATAAAATACATGGAAAATAGGGTAACATGATTACCTACAATAGAAAATTGGAGAAAAATTAATTTGAAATCATTTTGGTATTTTTAAAATAATTTTTATCGGATTTTATTATACCAGTAGCACTCTTTGAATTATCTAAATTTGTGTGGATTTTTTTCGACATTATAAAAATGTCCATGTTGTTGGAAATCTTTTTCTGAAAATTTTGATATATTATATGCCTATATAATATTTTTTATTTCTATTTGTTTTATCTCTTCTGTTTGTTTGGAAAAAAACTCTTCGAACAGTGCCAGGCCGAAGCCCCGCACTGCTCTCTCTCTCCCCGCGCCAGGCCAGCCGGCCCAGCTCCCAGCCAGGCCCCAGGCCCATCCAACCGCGCCGGCCCACCGCTGCGTCGTCCCTGACCGGACGACGGGAGCCCTGCTCCCGCACGCCATCGTCGGCGCCGTATGCCGCCAGGACACCGCCGCCATTGCCCCCTCCCGCAAGCTTCGTGCCTCGCCTCCCCTCCCTTAAATAGCGGAGCCCTGGGCCCCCGACGCCGCGCCCTCGACCCCCCATCTCCTTTTAGCATCGCCGCTGCACCGCCCTTGGCCGCACCTCGCGCCGCCGCCGCACTTGCTGCCGCCGCTGCCGCCCGAAGCGCGCCGTCGCCGCTGGCGCTCGCCGCCGCTGCTCCATGCCGCCCGCGCCGCCGCAGTCCATCGCCCTGCGCCGCCGCTTGCTCCCCTGCGACGCTGCCGCCGCCGCGCTGGAGCGCGCTGCTCTCGCCGGAGTAACTGCCGTCGTCGTCGAGAACCGTTGCCGAACCGGTAATAAAACCGATCCGGTTTTCTTCGGCTTTCTTTCGGTTTAGTCCGGTTTCTGGAAAAAAAAACCTAGATTTGTTTTTTTAGGGTTTATTACTTAGAGGATGTTCGCTGGATAGGTTTAGAAAATGAACGTTTGCCCTCTAGTTTTTTTTCTTTTTCTGTTATTTCGGCCAGGGACCTATTTGTGATAGTTTTTCTTACCGATTAGTCCCTCGGTTTCAAACGACTATAACTTTTACTCGTTAGTCCAAATAGAACGAAACCAATGCCCACGTCTTCGTTATGATCTCCTCTATCCAGTAAAACAACTTAAACATGTTTTTGAAAAGTTTAAAATTTGAATTAGATCAGATTTGAATTCAAACTTCGTTTGATCATAACTTGAGTTTCGTAGCTCCGTTTGAGTTGATTCTTTTTGCAAATCGAAGCCCTTGACCTAAACATTCTGATAAGGCCAAATTCACATAATTTTGGTACTGTTAGAAATTGTTTTATGTTGCAAGAGTTATTTGCTTGGTTTTGATGTTTTCTGAATCGTCTTCTTTATTCTTTCTGATCTTTTGAGTGATTGCTTATGTGTGGTTACTATTGCTTGCTTACGATAGATTGACCGGAGTGTGACGAGTAGATCTATCAAGAGTTTTGAGTGCGAACCATCTTCATCAACATTGCAGGCAAGTTCACACTTTGATCATATTCCTTTCATACCCAGTTTTTATGCATTAGTTTCACCCTCAAACATTGCATGAGTAGGATTGATAACATGTGGGTATTGGGAAGTAGTTGATGAGGTAGAACCTATTACCCTGTTACATTCAAACCTTGGGAGTTACTTTTATGTTATGCTTACATTGCCATGCTATGCTCGTAGACGTGGATTGGGTTTTGAGAGTATTCATGACAGATGTGAGATTGTTAATTAATGGTTTACTTAAGGTGGCAACTTAAACACACATCTGGGTAGATTGAGGCACCGGGTTATTCCAGGATTGCCTGTCTAGGCACCTGGGTAGACCAGGATTGCCTGTTTTTATGGACCGCCACCCAGGCTCAAAGGGATCATGAGATTATTCATACTCGAAACTTCCGTGTGCAGCCACAAGCTATTATGGGCTCTAGCATAGTTGACTAAGTCATGCAAACTCTTACAGTGGTAGACTAGCAGATGTAGGGGATGTAGGTGGCATGGTCTACCATTCTCAATGTTCAACACCCACCATGATAGTTAAATAAAATTTATTCCTTTGCAGTAGGGAAAAATTGGCTTTACGCAAAACCTTATAACCATAGAGCTTTTCCACCAGCCAAATATGCATGTAGTGATAGCCTTATTCATCATTCTCTATGGTGTGAATTTGCCAGTACATTCAATGTACTGACCCTTTGTGGCTGCAACGTATCATGTTGCAGGATTTCTTACGACGAGTAAGTGATACGTTAGGGTTACGATTTCTACACTCAACTTTGCCGTTGGTGTTGATGGGAATCCACAACCTTGTTACTTCCGCTATTTTGGATTGAGGTAATAGTATTTACGTTCCTTTTTACATGTGATTTACCTCTGTTATAAATCCTCGAGTACTGTGTGTGTCAGCATACCGATCCAGGGATGACACTTAAGCACAGAGACTTGACCGTCTGAGGTTGGGTCGCTACAAGATGGTATCAGAGCACATGTTGACTGTAGGACGTGACCCTAGAAAATGGCAAGCCCATAGCAAAGATTTTTATCTACAACTTCCCCTTTCAAAAAGATCTTTTACCCCTCTTCTCTTCTGAGCTTATTCAAAAATTCCCTTTAGTGAGACCATACCCCTTTCCCCTTTTGACCACACGAAGATTCGACTGATGAGACCACTCCAAGAAGTACAAGATATCAGACAACTAAGACAACTTCGGAATGAAGGAGAATTTACCGTGCATTTGAATAATGGAAACTACAACGGTTGAAGACCAAAGACAAGTAGAATTTGAAGGCTCTGAAGAATTCCCAGATTTGTATGACCTAGGAAGGCTACCCTAATGGAACTTGGCAGACTATGGAAGTTGTCAATACCCGAGATCAAGGTGTATCGGAGAAAGACCGGAGCATGTAGAGTTAAGAACTCAAGGATTTGTCAAGAAAACCCTAAGGCAGGAGATATCAACTATGGAATGATAGCGCATGGGAATGACAAGAGCAGAAACACGGTTATTCGTGATGCCATCGCCCGCTGATGCTATTGTCACCATGCTGAGTTAAGGATGCAATTTTAACCTTAGCTAGTGTATCACCAGGATCTGGAGTGTTACATCAAGACGTTAAGATGGACCTACAAGAAGTAGTATTTTGACAAGGAAGTATTTCATGAGGAACTCAGGACCCTGAAGATGAGAGTAGCCAAGCTGGAGGAGCAAAACCTTGAGAAACCGGAGATTCGTCGGGAACTAGACCATGGTTCATGCCAAGGATGTTGAAACCTATAAGTTTGAAATACAACTCCAGAATATTAAAGGACGTCATGAGAGACTTCGCGTCAACAGAGTTGATCTGGCAAAAGAACTTGAGAAAGACAAGCATGATCCGAAGAAGCCATTGGAGGCATGAACAAGGCTTGAAGAGTTTGGAGACGTTGAAGATTTATTGACCTTTAGAAGACCAAACCCCTGTTATATACCTACGTTAGATGCTACGATTGTGAGCTGTCATTTGTTTGATGTTTTCCGACAGCCACAATAAAATCTGCCTTTTCAAAACTTTTGTTTGCATTGTGTGTATCCCTCTCTATCTCTCTTATCTCACCCCAAAACCCTTGGACCCAATAGAGGATGAATCAAGATGATCTTGTATTTTCTAGACCGATGAGTCAATTGGAGACAGACCGATGGATTCAGAACATGGAGGATCACATGAAGAATAACCCTATAGTTGGAAATGATATGACCCAGCATGCTCTTCAGTGCTTTGAAAGAGGTGCTGCTACTTGGTGGAGGATATACCAAACCATGAATGGATGGCAAGGAGTAACCACTTGGAGAGAATTAAAGTTGACTCTGCCAATGTCTCGGCTTGTGTCCCAGAAGTTGAAGCCTTATGGAAAGGATATGAAGAAACCTTGTGCATGCAAGATTTGTGGAGAAATAGGACACACCCATAAGGAACACAAGGATGGATGCCCTAATTGTGAAGGAAGTCACCCAGTTGAAGAATGCCCAACTAGGCAGATTACTTGTTTCTTGTGTGAAGGGACTACCCACTATCCTGCTTAGTGTCACATTTACCCCATGGTACAACGAACCATCCAGCAGAAGAAAGAAGTGAAGAAAGGAGCCCTCATGGAAATTTTAGAAGAAGCTGTGATGGAGGACACACCTAAAGAAGACCCGAGTAAACCCTGCACTAAGTCTTGCTATTCATGTGGAGAAGAAGGACACATCTCCCAAAATTGTTTGAATGGGGAGTTTGTAGAATTCCCTACAGAGGAAGTAGAATATGACCCACAAGAAATAGAAGCCATGATTGGCATGGAAAGGTCCAGGAAGAGAAGCAGATTGGATTCCAGGAAGGACCTGAGTCATATGACCTGTTACAGGTGCAAGAAGTCAGGGCACTACCTCAACAGTTGCCCAAAAAGGAAACCTCAATACTTGTCAAAAGTAATATGTTTTAGTTGTAATGGAGCAGGGCACTTTGCCAGAGAATGCCCTAAGGAGAAGGAAACTTGTGCTAGATAGTTGAGTTTGCAACAAAAGAAATGGAGTAGTAGAAGTGAGAACATTTTCTTTTATATTGAGGTGTTGAGTTGAGACATGTAATGGAAAAGCAAGAGATTGTAATCATTGGAGAATCAATAAAGTTAGCATCGTTGGTAAAGATTTGGTTTTTATGAGTTGTTATTCTATGAAGAAGGATTTTGACCATTTTTGAGGATATGAGAAATATGGTCTATGGAAGATTTGTGCATTTTAAGGGTGGTAGTACCCTGTAAGAACCGTTGACCCCTGAAAAAGATAAGGATACTCCACTGAATGGATTTCATACAAAATGAATACGAGTTTTGTCTCGATATGTGTGATTCCCCAAGAGTATGTGGGATGAAGTGGAGACCGTCAGTTGTTTGGACCAAATGTGATCAAGGAGTCAGAAGAGAATGTTAAGTTGATTCGAGATAGACTGAAGGTAGCTCAATCCAGGCAGAAGAGTTATGCAGACTAAAAAACGCAAGGAGGTAGTCTATGAAATTGGAGACAGAACATGTCTTCGTGTGCCCCCTCTCTGAGGAGTTAAACAAATTGGAGTTAAGGGAAAATTAGCCCCGAGATTTGTAGGACATACCGAGTTGGGAGCATATGAGAGAAGTGGCCTACAAGTTGGAGTCACCCGAAGGACTGTCAGGAGTTCAAGATGTGTTTCACGTTTCCCAGTTGAAGAAGTGCCATGCAGAGATGGCCAATATTCCCCTGTAAGGACGCTTGACCCTGGAAAGGATAATGATGTTCCATGAAGTGGAATATGGACTTCATAAGTATAAGTTTTTATCTCGGTATGAGAGATATCCCACGAGGATGAAGAGATAAATTACTATTGGATATAAAGGAGGTATGATGTTGGAAATATGGATCAATGGAAACTCCATGATGAGTCTGAGTAATCACGTCTTAGTTTGGTGCCAATAGAAGGAAGGAAGACAGTACAATTGGATGGATTTAAGAATACTAGGAAGTTGGAAGTTGGAATAATGATCAGTTGCCCGATGATATGTTCAAGGACTACATGTGATGAGATGGGCCATAACCCACAGGCCCCAGGACCTGCCAAGAAGCAAGCACATTCTTGCTGAAGGAAAAACCCTGGAGGAAGATACGATGTTTATCGGCAGACAATTTTATAGGAGTAACGCAAAACCTGAGAGTTGTGAAGGAATGATAGATGTTTGTTTGGCTTGTAGAATCCATGGAATTATCCGAACTTAGTTCGTCGACAAGAGAAATTCTGCAATGCTTGTGAGGATGACTGAGTGTTAGTATGCGAGATTCACTAAACTGTATACATGGTAATGATTTGGGTGCGGGATGGATTGATCACCATACCGACTTACTCTTATTGTTCGCCTTGCTATATGGGAGGGTAAATCTGAGTGACTTGCCTATAGTAGAGAGATGACGATATTAAACCTTGTTTAAGCCTTAGAATGGTAAAGGTATTTTTCCCTTGTACAAGGCAGCTTTGCCAACCGTAGGTTATACGGTGAGGATCAACCAGACTCATTTCATGCAGGAGAAACCCTAAATTGTTGACCACCATGAGATATCGATAGTTGTTTAGTATTGGCGCCAGACCTATCAGCTATGAAGACCCATTCTCGGAAGAACCTTACCTAGATGAAAGACAAAAGAATTGAGGAAAAGGTTATGCCACTACCGGAAGAGCTCAGAGAAGGAATTTTCTCAAGGATCTGAGAAGACCGATACTGTCAAGAATAAGGATGGAGTATATGAGTTTTGATGGAACCGTAACCATGCTTCTAAGGGTGGTAGCACCCCAGACCCCTGTGATGATCGATGGATTTTGAGAAGACCCCAAACCCTAACTTTTCTTGCTAGCTTCTCCGAATCTCGAGGACGAGATTCATTTTAAGGGTGGTAGGTTTGTAACATCCCAAAATTCTAAATTTTGGAATGTTATAATAAATAGATAGATATGATTGATTGTTTGATTGATTGACTGAAAGTGAGTGAAATTCGAAACTTTTGAAAGTTAAACGAGAGGGAATAAAAGGACTTTCCCAAACTTTCATATTTGCTTTTTGATCTCCATGAATTCAAATTCTTTTCAAATACAAAACCCTTGAGCAAAGATGATATGACTTCTTCCATTTAAATTAAATGAAAGGGTATTTGAAAATAATTGAATTCCATTTGGAAATATTTCAATTCATAAACTTCATGCAGCTCAATGATTTTCATGAGAGAAGATAAAATGACTTCTTCAAATTATATGAAATATGAGTTGGGAGTTTCAAAGAATTAAATTCAAAGTTCTTTTGAATTTATTTTCAATTTGGAGTTATTTGAGTTTTATTCAAATTATTTTTCTCCAAAAATAAAATACATGGAAAATAGGGTAACATGATTCCCTACAATAGAAAATTGGAGAAAAATTAATTTGAAATCATTTTGGTATTTTTAAAATGATTTTTATCGGATTTTATTAGACCAGTAGCACTCTTTGAATTATCTAAATTTGTGTGGATTTTTTCAGCATTATAAAAATGTCCATGTTGTTGGAAATATTTTTTTGAAAATTTTGATATATTATATGCCTATATAATTTTTTTATTTCTATTTGTTTTATCTCTTCTGTTTGTCTGGAAAAAAACTCTTCGAACAGTGCCAGGCCGAAGCCCAGCACTGCTCTCTTTCTCCCCGCGCTAGGCCAGCCAGCCCAGCTCCAAGCCAGGCCCGAGGCCCAGCCAACCGCGCCGGCCCACCACTGCGTCGTCCCCGACCGGACGACGAGAGCCCTGCTCCCGCACGCCATCGCCGGCGCCGTACGCCGCCAGGACACCGCGGTCGTTGCCCCCTCCCGCAAGCTCCGCGCCTCGCCTCCCCTCCCTTAAATAGCGGAGCCCTGGGCCCCCGACGCCGCGCCCTCGACCCCCCCTCTCCTTTTCGCATCACCGCCGCGCCGCCCTTGGCTGCACCTCGCGACGCCGCCGCACTTGCTGCCGCCGCTGCCGCCCGAAGCGCGCCGTCGCCGTTGGCGCTCGCCGCCGCTGCTCCGTGCCGCCCGCGTCGCCGCAGTCCATCACCCTGCGCCGCCGCTTGCTCCCCTGCGACGCTTCCGCCGCCGCGCCGGAGCGCGCTACTCTCGCCGGAGTAACCGCAGCCGTCGTCGAGAACCGTTGCCGAACCAGTAATAAAACCGATCCGGTTTTCTTCGGCTTTCTTTCGGTTTAGTCCGGTTTCTGAAAAAAAAATCCTAGATTTGTTTTTTAGGGTTTATTACTTAGAGGATGTTCGCTGGTTAGGTTTAGAAAACGAACGTTCGCCCTCTAGTTTTTTTTCTTTTTGTTTCGGCCAAGGACCTATTTGTGATAGTTTTTCTTACCGATTAGTCCCTCGGTTTCAAACGACTATAACTTTTACTCGTTAGTCCAAATTCAACGAAACCAACGCCCACGTCTTTGTTATGATCTCCTCTATCCAGTAAAACAACTTAAACATGTTTTTGAAAAGTTTAAAATTTGAATTAGATCAGATTTGAATTCAAACTTTGTTTGATCATAACTTGAGTTTCGTAGCTCCGTTTGAGTTGATTCTTTTTGCAAATCGAAGCTCTTGACCTAAACATTCTGATAAGGCCAAATTCACATAATTTTGGTACTGTAAGAAATTGTTTTATGTTGCAAGAGTTATTTGCTTGGTTTTGATGTTTTCTGAATCGTCTTCTTCGTTCTTTCTGATCTTTTGAGTGATTGCTTATGTGTGGTTACTATTGCTTGCTTACGATAGATTGACCGGAGTGTGACGAGTAGATCTATCAAGAGTTTTGAGTGCGAACCATCTTCATCAACATTGCAGGCAAGTTCACACTTTGATCATATTCCTTTCATACCCAGTTTTTATGCATTAGTTTCACCCTCAAACATTGCATGAGTACGATTGATAACATGTGGGTATTGGGAAGTAGTTGATGAGGTAGAACCTATTACCCTGTTACATTCAAACCTTGGGAGTTACTTTTACGTTACGCTTACATTGCCATGCTATGCTCGTAGACGTGGATTGGGTTTTGAGAGTATTCATGACAGATGTGAGATTGTTAATTAATGGTTTACTTAAGGTGGCAACTTAAACACACATCTGGGTGGATTGAGGCACCGGGTTATTCCAGGATTGCCTGTCTAGGCACCTGGGTAGACCAGGATTGCCTGTTTTTATGGACCGCCACCCAGGCTCAAAGGGATCATGAGATTATTCATACTAGAAACTTCCGTGTGCAGCCACAAGCTATTATGGGCTCTAGCATAGTTGACTAAGTCATGCGAACTCTTACAGTGGTAGACTAGCAGATGTAGGAGATGTAGGTGGCATGGTCTACCCGATCGTAAGGTGCTAGCGCTTCTGAAAGACTATGTCTCGGTCATCCGTCTTCTCAAACACCATGCAGTGCGAGAAACGAAACGGAGGCGATCGAGTCTTGTGGGGAAAAGTGCGCAAACCTCTGCAGAGTGTATAAACTAATCATGATTAGCCGTGTCCCCGGTTATGGATGTTTTGAGTATCTAGTACTTGGATTATCATGTGAATCTCATCATGTTACTTTAAATTAATTTTGTTGGGTTTAATGACGTTACTTAATTGGGATTGAGAATGCTGTCAACCATTCTCAATGTTCAACACCCACCATGATAGTTAAATAAAATTTATTCCTTTGCACTAGGAAAAAATTGGCTTTACGCAAAACCTTATAACCATAGAGCTTTTCCACCAGCCAAATATGCATGTAGTGATAGCCTTATTCATCATTCTCTATGGTGTGAATTTGCCAGTACATTCAATGTACTGACCCTTTGTGGCTGCAACGTCTCATGTTGCAGGATTTCTTACGACGAGTAAGTGATACGTTAGGGTTATGATTTCTACACTCAACTTTGCCGTTGGTGTTGATGGGAATCCACAACCTTGTTACTTTCGCTATTTTGGATTGAGGTAATAGTATTTACGTTACTTTTTACATGTGATTTACCTCTATTATAAATCCTTGAGTATTGTGTGTGTCAGCATACCGATCCAGGGATGACACTTATGCACAGAGACTTGACCGTCTGAGGTCTGGTCGCTACAACAGGACTCGAAGGATTTATAACAGAGTAGCAATCACACACTTATTACATCGAATGTTCCGAAAGAGAACTTATTACAATAAATATGGCTTAAGGCCATCTAATACGATAACAGCGAAAGGCTTGGAAGATAAAGTGAGTCCATCAACTCCAACGGCATAGCTGAGTTGCACGGCAACGACCTAACGAACCTTACTCCTCATCTGAAAAGTCTGTGACATAATACGTTGCATCCCGAAAACGGGTCAGCACATGGAATATGCTGGCAATATAACACAGTAGAGCAAGAACAGAATAATGCTTTCACTACATGCATATATGGCTGGGGGAAAGCTCTATGGTTATAGTTTTTGCGAAAAGCCAATTTTTCCCTACAACAAAGGAATAAAAATTTATTTAACTATCATGGCAGTTGAAACATCATTGAGAAGGTTCCTCCAACTCAATCCCAATTAGAGTAATTATCAACCCAACAATATTAATTAAGAGTGTTGAGATACTTAGGATACTCCAAGTACTAGATACTCAAGATTTTCCATAACCGGGGACACGGCTAACCATGATTAGATTGTACACTCTGCAGAGGTTTCTGCACTTTTCCCCACAAGACTCGATCGCCTCCATTGGATTTCTCGCAATACATGGTGTTTGAGAAACGGATGACCGAGACACAGTCTTTCAGAAACATTAACTCTTTACTCCGGGCAGACCATACCAAACCTACATCCCTCTACTTGCTGATCCACCTCTTCAAGAGATCATGCAACCTACTCAACTATGCTAGAGCCCATAATAGCTTGTGGCTGCACACGAAAGTTTCTAGCATGAAAATATCTCAGTTCCCTTTGAGCCTGGGTGGCGGACCTTAGGATGATCACACAGGTACTCCGGGATATCCTAGGACAACACTGGATTCTCCAGGTGCCCGACAAGCAATCCACCCAGATGTGTATTAAAGTTGCCACCATAAGTTGAACCATTAATTAACAATCTCACATCTGTCATGGATACACTCAAACCCAAACCACGTCTACGAGCATAGCATAGCAATATAAGCCATACGTAGAAGTAACCCCCAAGGTATGAATATAACAACACAATAGGTTCTACCTCATCAACTACTTCCCAACCCACATGTTAATCACATCCTAAGCATACAATGTTTGAGGATTGGAACTAATGAATAAAAACTGGGTATGAAAGGAGTATGATCAATGTGTTACTTGCCTTGCTGACGATCCACAAAACCTAGGGACTCGTAGTAGCACGCTTCGCACTCCGGGAATTCTATCGCAAACAAACAATAGCATACATAAGAAATCAAGCAAAGAAGCACAGGTAAAACTCAAATAAGAATAATTGACCAGAAAGTTCAACTTAAGAACTCTGGTTTGCAAAAAGAATCAAATCAAACGGAGCAATGAAACTCAAACTGCGAAAGAAACAAGATCTGTTTACTAATCTGAACTAAAGTCAAATCTTACAGTACCAAAATCTTGTTCAAGTTGCTTAAACAGAAAGAGAGTTTCTAGACGAAGATCTAGGCGCTTGAATCACCTGATTCCGATAAACGAGCGAAAAGATAAACTGAAACGCAAATCGGATCAGAAATCGCGATTGAAAATAATCGCAGAAAATCCAGCGAAAAAGAAAAACTGATGAACAGGCCAACGAACGAACGTTCATTGTCTGTAACTAACGAGTGAAAACCGTTCGTTAAAAAGAACATACGGATGAACGTCCATAAAGTAACTAAACCAAGAAAAACCGGTGAACCGATCTATAAAAACAAAATTAGGGTTTCTAAAAAAACCGGCTCGGTTTTAAAAAAACGAACGGTGGCGACGGCGGCTTATACCTCTGGCGAGGCTCCGGAGAGGCGGGGCGGCTCCGGCAAGGTGGGTGAGGGAGTCCTGGATTAGGGGGTGTCCGGATATCCGGACTATACCTTCAGCGGACTCCTGGACTATGAAGATACAAGATCGAAGACTTCGTCCCGTGTCCGGAAGGGACTTTCCTTGGCGTGGAAGGCAAGCTTGGCGATCCGGATATGTAGATCTCCTACCATTGTAACCGACTCTGTGTAACCCTAGCCCTCTCCGGTGTCTATATAAACCGGAGAGTTTTAGTCCGTAGGACGAACAATAATCATACCATAGGCTAGCTTCATGGGTTTAGCCTCTCTGATCTCGTGGTAGATCTACTCTTGTACTACCCATATCATCAATATTAATCAAGCAGGACGTAGGGTTTTACCTCCATCAAGAGGGCCCGAACTTGGGTAAAACATCATGTCCCCTGCCTCCTGTTACCATCCACCTAGACGCACAGTTCGGGACCCCCTACCCGAGATCCGCCGGTTTTGACACCGACATTGGTTCTTTCATTGAGAGTTCCTCTGTGTCGTCACTTTTAGGCCCGATGGCCCCTCCGGTCATCAACGACGATGCGATCCAGGGTGATACTTTTCTCCCCGGACAGATCTTCGTATTTGGCGGCTTTGCACTGCGGGCCAATTCGCTTGGCCATTTGGAGCAGATCGAAAGCTACGCCCCTGGCCGTCAGGTCAGATTTGGAAGTTTAAACTACACAGTGGACCTCCGCGGAGACTTGATCTTCGACGGATTCGAGCCGCAGCCGAGCGCGCCGCACTGTCACGATGGGCATGATCTAGCTCTGCCACCGAACAGTGCCCTAGAGGCCGCACCCGCATCAGCTCCGACCCTTAATTCGGAGCCAACTGCGCTAATCGAGGATGGGTGGTTGGACACCGCCTCGGGGGCTGCAATCTCTACGGCGATCGAGCCGAACACCAGCCCTATTCTCTGCGAAGCCCGTGACTCCAAGGAGCCGGACTCCTCTCCAGACTCCGAGCCCTCCGTGCCCCTACCGATCGAACCCGATTGGGCGCCGATCATGGAGTTCACCGCCGCGGACATCTTTCAGCACTCGCCCTTCGGCGATATTCTGAATTCACTAAAGTCTCTCTCTTTATCAGGAGAGCCCTGGCCGGACTATGGTCAACATGGTTGGGATGCGGATGATGAAGAAATTCAAAGCCCACCCACCACCCACTTCGTAGCCACTGTCGATAATTTAAACAACATGCTCGAACTCGACTCCGAAGACATCGACGGTATGGACGACGATGTAGGAGATGAACATGAACCAACGCCTATAAGGCACTGGACAGCCACCTCATCTCATGACATATACATGGTGGACACACCCAAAGGAAGCGACGATGAGGACCACAGGGATGCAATGAGGGATCGTTCACTCGAAAAGCAATCAAAGCGGCGACGTAAGCGCCGCTCCAAGCCCCGCCTCGACAGAGACAGCAGCCATACAGACCCAGCCATAGAGCAGGACGAGCCGGCGAACGACGAACATGCCTTCGAGCAACCGTCCCAACAGGGCAACTTGGATAAACAAACCGAACACCCCGTCCCCGGCGAAAACAACAGTCGGGATGACCTTACGCCAGATAGGCTCATGGAGAAGAAGAACCTCTACGAAGGGCTCGTCGCTACTGCGCGTAGCCTGAAAAAGTAGAAGCGGAAGCTCAAAACTGCGGAAGATGCACTCAGAATCAGATGGAGCAAAGTACGCAACACCGCAGACAAATATGGCGGTAGTCGCCACACAAAAAGCTATCCAGAGCGAAAGCTACTGCCTGAATTTGAAGAGGAGGCCTTAGAGCCCCCGCAATCAAAAAATAGGAAAGCCACCCGGTCGGATAGACGACCGCATGGCCAGCATGGAGCGGCAAGCGGCGACGCACACAAGCCGGCACGCGATCCACCAAAGGATCTGCATCAAAAAGGTGGCCCAGCCACCTGAATTTGAAGAGGTGGCCTTAGAGCCCCCGCAATCAAAAAATAGGAAAGCCACCCGGTTGGATAGACGACCGCATGGCCAGCATGGAGCGGCAAGCGGCGACGCACACAAGCCAGCACGTGATCCACCAAAGGATCCGCATCAAAAAGGTGGCCCAGCCAGATCTATCTACGGGCCAAAAAAGCAATCTCTAGTAAGCAATGCAACACAACAAATATCCGAACATCACGGCACACCCAAATACAGGGGTGCCGCACACCCCCTATGTTTCACCGATGAGGTGCTGGACCATGAATTTCCAGCGGGATTCAAGCCCGTAAACATAGAGGCGTACGACGGAACAACAGACCCTGGGGTCTGGATCGAGGATTATATCCTCCACATACACATGGCTAGAGGAGATGACCTCCACGCCATAAAATACTTACGCCTCAAGCTTAAAGGGCCAGCCCGGCATTGGCTCAGAAGCCTTCCCGAAAACACCATTGGAAGTTGGGAAGAGCTTGAGGATGCTTTCCGGGCAAATTTTCAAGGGACCTATGTCCGCCCACCAGATGCAGACGATCTTAGTCACATAACTCAACAGTCCGGAGAGTCAGCCTGGAAATTCTAGAGCATATTTCTTACTAAAAAGAATCAGATAGTCGACTGTCCGAACGTCGAAGCCCTAGCAGCTTTTAAGCATAACGTTCGAGAAGAATGGCTTGCCAGACACCTCGGCCAAGAAAAGCCAAGAACAATGGCCGCATTAACAAGCCTCATGACCCACTTTTGCGCAGGAGAGGACAACTGGTTGGCAAGATGTAGCACCAGCAACCCAAGTACATCCGAAGTTAGGGATGGAAACGGAAAAACCCCGACGCAACAAGAACCAGGGCCGGAATAAGAGAAATAGCCCAAAGAGCACGGCGGTCAACGCCGGATTTAAAAGCTCGCGGCGGAATCAGAGAAAGCCGCCCCTCAAGGATAACAGGGACGAGCTATCCAACTTAAACAAAATCTTGGACAAGATATGTCAAATACACAGTACTCCCGGGAAGCCTGCGAACCATACCCACAGAGATTGTTGGGTTTTCAAGCAATCCGGCAAACTCAACGCCGAACACAAGGGGCTCGACACACCAAGTGAGGAGGACGACGAACCCTAGAAGCAGAGCACCAGGAAACAAAAGGATTTCTCACAAGAAGTCAAAATAGTAAACTTACTTCACGTGACGAACACAATGGCGCCAACAGAGATACACGGCATACGACCTATCCCAAAGGAGTCTCGCCCATGGTTGTTAAAACCGATCACCTTCGACCATCGGGATTACTCTAGAAGTATCCGGAACGCAGGCTGGACTGCCTTGGTATTAGATCCAATAATCGGCGGACTCCACTTTACAAATGTCCCGATGGACGGCGGCAGTGGTCTAAACCTGTTATACCAGGACACAATCCGCAACATGGGGATAGACCCAACAAAAATTCTCCATAGAAAGAACTCCTTTTAAGGGGCAACGCCAGGCCCGGATGCCCGTTGCATGGGTTCTCTCTGGCTAGAAGTTATGTTCGGCTCTCCCGATAACTTCCATCGCGAACAGCTAACTTTCCACATCGCCCCATTCTCAAGTAGCTATCAAGCGCTGCTGGGATGCGAAGCCTTCGCCTGCCTTAACGCAATACTGCATTATGCATCTCTCACACTTAAGATGCCCGGTCCACGAGGCATCATATCATTAAAGGGAAAACATTGAGTATTCCCCCCGCGCGGAAGACAGTGCGGCTGCCTTGACAGCCCCACAATAAAGCGGCTTCACCAGCCAAAGCACCTAAACAGGTCGTCAAGACCATGGACACGTCTAGACGAGTCCGGCATAAACATACAATTGATAAAGGCTTAATAGCTGTATACCCCTGTACTAGGGGCTCCGCGCATATAAAACAAGAGACAATAAAGCTCAATTTTACCCATTTCGATTTATACTTTGTTTATTTAGTATAACTCATGTTCGGCACGATCTTTCCTAAACTAAGTTCCTCTCTTTTATAGATGAACACCGTGCTACGCCCGTCCAGGATACGGCACAACGGAGGCACATGCTCAGACGTGCAGCAGGGACCCGTTCCAAAGATTCTTTTTAGATTAAGACCCTGCGTAAACCTTTTTTACTGTCTCTTGTTGATACACATCCCCTGGTTTCTTGGTATAACCAAGGAGGAGGCTGGCGTTTTGGCATGTGGCCACATCAGAGTTTTGCGCGTACCTGGACACTAGGGGCTTATTACTAAGGGCGTTATCCAGCCCGCCCTCATAAAGACCGAATACCTTAGGGAGTGTTCGGTGTCGCGAGTTTGGCCTTATATGCATCAGCTCCGAATCATGTCTTTGGTCAAATGTTAGGTTTGCCGGCTCCTGTGTTTTGCTACCTTACGTTCCGCTCTATCGGCTAAGGCGGCACCAGGAGAACTACTGCGATTGTGCCCCAGTTCGGCCAGGCGAGCACCTCAGTAGAGAAAGCGAAAACTGACTGTCATGATATAGCGTGAGACTGGTCAACCACTCGATGACTTACTGTAATCTTTAGGATTCCTCCGCATTAACGAAGGGTCGCTTCCCGACCAGGCACATACGCGCCCCGAGTTCGGGCGAGCGCAGGCGCCACCAGGGGCTATATAAATAGCCTCACTGTCAAACCCCTATGGCTAAGTGAAAGTGATAAAGCATCATAGTCCGATTGCCTAGTTCGTTGCGCTATCACCTCCTTTGTAGGACCAAGACGTTGGATCAAGTGTGAAAATGCGCCTTCTGCAAACACCCCCGCATTATGTGCGTGGGAGCTCAAGCCGACGACTGCCATCTTTCAGAGTATATATACATATCTCTTAAACGGCCGCACAGGAGGTATTATAATACTTGCAGGCACAAGTATAAAAAGCTTCTACAATTTATCAAAATATTGTTTTACAATAATATATGCTATTCGAATATAGTATCCTTCGAGCACTGCGTCTCTATTAAACGAGCGCCTTGCAGAACTTCCTGAAAATAGTGCTCGGCAGGTACTCGGCTTCCATCCGAGTCTGGGGATGCAACAGCGGTGGCCTCCATTTCTGCCCAGTATGTCTTCACACGGGCAAGAGCCATCCATGCACCCTCTATGCACGCTGACCTCTTTATCGCATCGATACGAGGCGCCGCACCAAGGAACTGCTGCACTAAGTTGAAATAACTTTTCGGCTCTAGCCTCTCTGGCCACAGATGACTCATGACATACTTCATGGCGAGTCCGGACAACCTATTTAGCTCGGCCCATTCGGCCAAACGATCGGCTAATGACAGTGGACGATCCGGATTGTGGAACTGCGACCAAAAGAGCTTTTCCACTTCGCGATCTTCTTGATCTCGGAAGTGTTCGCCCGCATCCGCGGCACTCGCTGCCAAATCCAGATAGGTGTCCGCTGTACTCCACATCCGGTCTAACGGAGCATGTTTAGGATCACAGAACTTCCTCCGCAGCATAAAGGGCTTTCCAGCCGCGATTTCTCCGGCCTGACGCAGCTCCTCCTTCATAGCTCTCATTGCAGAGCGAGCATCCTTGGCATCGGAAACGGCCTTCTCCAGGTCCTTCTGTTCCGCCCGGTCTTCTTTTTCAAGAAGCTTGCAACGGTCAGCAGCGTTGTTCAGCTTCACAGCCATCTCGGCCATTTCCTTCTTGCTTTGGCAGTGAGTAGCCTGTTCGGCTTTCAGCTCTTCAATTGCCTTTCCGGCAGCCGCATCACTTTTCCTGGCTTGCTCCTTGGCTCGGGCAAGTTCCACCCGAAGATTCTCCATGGCAGCAGCACCATCTGCATCAAGCGCACACATTGTAAGATACTGGCATAAAGCTCCTCTTACCAGGTGTTGCCGGAGGAATTACATACCTTGGGCCTCGTCAAGCCGCTTGTTGACAAGCACGATGTCGGCACCTGCCACGTCAAGTTGCCGCTTTAGCTCGACAAATTCATCAGTCCGGCTTGACACCGGACACTTCGCCACCTACGTATGAAGGCGGCACATTAGACCTGAGATTATGATCCTCTGCGCTCCATCACTTTTGACAACGCACAGAGTCTCAGGGGCTACTATCTACACAGGGCGCATCTTATTTATGCGCAGTTGTCCAAAAAGGGTACATTATTTCGCGTACCTCAAAACCTGTCAGCAAACTCCTGACGGCCTCGTGCAATCCGCTCTCCGCGGATGAAATCCTCTCAATCACCGTACCCATCAATGCACGGTGCTCCTCTGAGATAGATGCTCGCCCTAGCAAATCCTTCAGCCCCTCCGACCGCACACCAGACGGCGCCGGACTCGTCCGATGGCCCCTTTAGAAGGCCGGACACGCAGGGCTTTGGGGGGCCATATGACTACCTTCCGGCCCTGCCGGATTCGGAGAAACCCTCTGCGACGATACCTCAGGGTCGCCCGCCTCGCAAGGCGGTACGGCAGGGGGAGGCATTCCGCTCTCCATCATCTCCGGAAGAAGATCCCCCGAAGACGAGCTCTGCTGAGAAGGGCTAAGGTCCGAGCTACAAGGTAAATTTTCGATTACTTTTCTCAGATATAAAGCAAGGATTCCTCTCGTTTCTTAAAAAGAAAACTCCTCTCTACTTACGGCTCGGTGGAGGGCTGATCCCCTTGAGGGCATAATTCGGCCGAAGTATCCCCCAGCACAGGACCCTCTGGCGAAGATTTCTTCCCCCGCTTTGAGGCCATGGTCTCCGGGTCTTCAGAGGCGGTCCTCTTCTTCCCCTGAGGAGAGGAATTTTCGATTCCTCCCTTCCGGACAACCTCCTTCGAGGAGGCTGTAGCTTCCTTGTCCCCTCCCTCGCTTTCCTTTGAAGGAACAACCTCCAACATCCTGACTAGCACAGGACCCGGCGTGGTCTCGGGGAGGGGGGCCAGACACCTGATTAGCTTTGCTTTCGCTATCCACTCCTGTTTAAAGGACACCTCTTTTAGGGGCAATTTTATGATAAATATACGGATAGCGAGTCCGGGCACAAGGCTACTTACTTGAGTATCTGGACGATTGCAGCTCAGACCTGCGTCCTCCGTAGAATCCAGACACACTACTTGTGGTCTGAAGAACAATTTGTACATCTCCACGGGCGTCATGCCAAGAAAATGTTGGAGAACTCGTGGTCCCTCCGGGTTGAACTTCCACAGGCGGAGGGGGCGACGTTTGCAGGGCAGAACTCGGCGAATTAACATAACCTGCGTCACCACGACCAGACTGATGTCTCTTTCTAGGAGATCTCGGGTGTGGCCCTGCAACAGGGGCACGTCCTTTGCCGGCCCCCAGTCCAGCCCCTTATTGACCCATGACGCCAGTCGTGGGCGGGGACCCGAGCGGAAAGCAGGCAGCGCCACCCACTTGGTGCTCCTGGGAGCTATGATATAAAACCACTCTCGTTGCCATAAGCTGGACTCCCCTTGAAAAGAGCCCTCGGGCCATGGAGCACCAGCATTCTTGCTTATAAAAGCACCTCTGCACTCCACGTGCCGTCCCTCGATCATCTTCGGCTCAACTTTGAATGTCTTGAACCATAGTCCGAAGTGAGGAGTAATACAGAGGAAGGC
Source organism: Triticum urartu (assembly GCF_003073215.2). Taxonomy (NCBI): domain Eukaryota; kingdom Viridiplantae; phylum Streptophyta; class Magnoliopsida; order Poales; family Poaceae; genus Triticum; species Triticum urartu. The sequence continues at coordinate 206,066,394 of NC_053027.1, read as the reverse complement.
TTCACACACGACGATGAATGAGGAAATATGGAGGATGGACTCCAGAGTTAAGTCATGAAATTCCAGCCCATAATAAAACATGATCCCCCTCACGAAGGGATCCGTCGGGAAGCCTAGCCCCCGAAGGAAGTGAGACAGGAACACCACACTCTCACCAGGCTTGGGAGTAGGAATGACCTGCCCTTGAGCAGGAAGCCTATGCGAGATTTCGCCGGTCAAGAACCTGGCCTCTCTCAACTTTAGCACGTCCTCCTCCGTGACGGAGGAGGGCATCCATCAGCCTCGAAGGTCGGAACCGGACATTGTCGAAGGTCCAAAGCGCCTGAAATCTGGAGCCTTGGGAATTGGAACTCGAGGCGAAGGGCGAACTCATTTGAGATTGAAAGAAAGAAGTAAGGCCTTGGTCTCTTTATAAGAGGTTGAATACCAAGGGCCCTCCCCGTGACCGTTTGGGACTCGCCTTTGATCGAGAGAACATACCAACGGGAACGGTTGGGTTACCCATGCCCATATTGATGAGAATCCCGGAATAAGGGGACATGATCTCTGCTTTGACAAGACATGCCAAGGAAACCGCCTCGCTAAACGCATTGAGGTGGGACAGTAAAATGATTCGAATAAACACTTGGCCATGGTGTGATGTCACGCTATGGAATACGTCAGCAGATTAGATTTGCGTAAATATTATTCTCTCTATGGCAATATGTGGAAACTTATTTTGCAGAGCTGGACACTACCTTTGTGTTCAAAATCTTCTACGAAGTACTTGGACGAGGAATCCACCTTGCAATGCCGAAGACAATCTGCACGCCGGACTCGTCGTCATTGAAGCCTGGTTCAGGGGCTACTGAGGGAGTCCTGGATTAGGGGGTGTCCGGATAGCCAGACTATACCTTCGGCCGGACTCCTGGACTATGAAGATACAAGATCGAAGACTTTGTCCCGTGTCCGGAAGGGACTTTCCTTGGCGTGGAAGGCAAGCTTGGCGATACGGATATGTAGATCTCCTACCATTGTAACCGACTCTGTGTAACCCTAGCCCTCTCCGGTGTCTATATAAACCGGAGGGTTTTAGTCCCTAGGATGAACAACAATCATACCATAGGCTAGCTTCTAGGGTTTAGCCTCTCTGATCTCATGGTAGATCTACTCTTGTACTACCCATATCATCAATATTAATCAAGAAGGACGTAGGGTTTTACCTCCATCAAGAGGGCCCGAACCTGGGTAAAACATCGTGTCCCCTGCCTCCTGTTACCATCCGCCTAGACGCACAGTTCGGGACCCCCTACCCGAGATCCGCCGGTTTTGACAAGGACAGTGGGGCTGCGGCGGCGGGGTGTGCGGGGCGGCGCGGGCGGCGGTGGCGGCGCTGCGGGGCGGGGCGAGGCAGGCGACGGGGTTGGCGGCTCGGGTGGTGGTGGTGGGGGTCCGGGGTGGGGTATTTAAGGAGGGGGGCTTCTTGGGCGGCGCGGGGAGGAGGAGTCTCGGCCAGACTCGGGGGCGCGGCGGCAGTGGCCTCCCAGTCTCCTGGAGGGAGGCGGCCGCGCGGGGCTAGCTGGCCGGCTCGGCTGGGCTTCGGCCCAGTCGGGCAGTGAGAGTTTTTTAAAATAATTTCGCCAAAACTTAAATAAATCCAAGAAAATAAAATAAAAATCTAAAAATATCAAAACAAATTTTCACCATCTAAATAAAATATTTAGAACGGGATGAACATTTTTTGGCCCTAAAATGCAATTTTGAAAAACGTGCAATTTTTCTAATGCAAATAAAATAGCAATAAAATCCGAATAAAATCAAATATTCGATTTTAATATTTTTCCTCCAATATTTCAATTATTTTGGAGAAGTCATATTATCTCCTCTCATATATTTTAATATGAAATATTTTCAGAGAGAAAAATAAGTAAAACCAAAATCCCTGTTTCAATACTTGATAAAATTCGAATATGAAAACAATGAAATCCCCAACTCTCTCCGAGGGTCCTTGAGTTGCTTAGGATTTCGGGGATCGCGAAACGAAATGCAACAAAATATGATATGCATGAATGATCTATGAATAACATTCCAAATTGAAAATTTGGGATGTTACAACAATCTTGCCCTTTACATAACTCAAGACTGTAGGGATGTCATACTGAACACAAACCATGGATTTACAATCATTACTTCTGTAAGACTTGATGAACGTGGTCACTCCTATTTTGGCACAGGCCTTTGGATAGAAATTTATAAGTTTTATGTACTGAAAGCTGGCACTAAAATTCTAGTGCACATAAAATAGCCTGTTCATGAGATATATGCTAACTTCCCCGACGATATCATCCGTCCAGACTTTGTTCTAAGTAAGTGTTCTTTTCAAGTATCTGCATGTTGACTTACCTAGCAATATCAAAGGAATTGTGTAGTATTTAAGCAACCAATTTTTATTCCATTTCCTTACTCTATTCCTACCTACTAACTTCTAATTACCAATACACTTTTCTTTTGCCCTGTTTTAACTAAATATTCCCTGCACTCCCACTTCTATCAGAAAGCGCCGCTGATGAGGGGACTCTGAAGGGGGAGAACGAGCCCGCCAACAAGCGGAGGTGGGTCGAGCAAGAACCGCAAGCGACTCCAGCAGGCCTAGACTTCCTCAGCAACCTCCTGATGATATGTTGATAGTCATCATCTACCTCCTCCCAATCAAATATGGGGCACAGACAACCGTCCTTTCCTGGCGGTGGCCCCCCTATGGCACTCCACCCCTCTCGACCTCATCGACGCCAACGAGCTCTGTCATGGCTATCGCAAAAGCTTGGATGTGTTGTCGCAGATCGGCAGTCACCATGGCCCAATCAGAGGCCTTAGCATGGGCAAGTTCCGTTCCAACGACAAGGATCGAGCCAAGCTTGACGAGTCGTTTCGATCCCCACTCTAGATCAGCTCGAGGAGCTCAGTTTTAATGATGGGCATATGCACTCACTGCCAACGTCCATGCTCTGCCTCGCGCCCACATTGCGCCTCACCAAGTTCATGAATTGCCATCCCCCCTAAATGACGTGCCCGATGTTTTTCTACCATGACTAAAGCACCTCGAGCTCACCGCCATTTGCATCCCAAAGGATGACATGGAGCGCCTGCTCCATGGCTGTACTGCACTCGGGTACCTTTGTCTTCAGGCGATCAATGGGTTGAGTAGCTTCCACATCACCTACATGACTCTCCAAACTATTTATGTGTGTTCCTGGTGCTGCAACAAGACACCACAATAGGTGTACCACAATATGGTTATTGAGGACACACCTTCACTTGGAAATTACTTCTAGTTGATCAACAAGGTACAACAAGAATCAATGTCATTTCTACACTGAAATTGACAGTGGTGGGCTACTCGTCTGTCAAATACTCCAAACTTGTTATTGGATCCACACCTATTCAGGTACAACAGTCGCCTTCTACCTCTCCTTATTGAAATTAATATTATTTTTATAATTTTAAATATGTACGTTCATCTGTCATCCAGAAAATGATACCGATAAGCTTGACCCCGAATTTGCGAACAGTGAAGGTCTTAGCACTAGAATCTATCGGCCCCAACCTGGACCAAGTTGTCAGTTTCCTGATATGCTTTCCATGCCTAGAGAATCTATATATAGAGGTCATGTTCCTTTCATGTTAAATGTTAACCATAAGGGAGTTCAATTTTTGACACCTTTTCCCAAGTTTACAATGACAATGTACTACGATTTCTGAAGGAATTTTGGAGGATTTTAGTACATACATGTTCCCCCCCCCCCATATTGGTTGCTTGATTCATATGGTTACAATCCATAAGCATTTCTCCTTTGGATTCATTTGTACTAGTTTTCTTTGAGAATTTTTCATCCACTCCAACCTCTTGTGAAGAAGGCTACATTTTTCTATATTGTAATTCAATGCCCATATTAATCATGTCGAGTCGAAGATGGCACGTTAGTGCATTTTACTAATCCTGCAAACCAAATAGGCCTGTAGTAGTGTTCAAAACTGCAGTAGGCAGTAACATTTTTTCTTCTTTTGCAGATAAGATTAGGCCTGGTGGTGGATAATATGATACAATATAACAATCACATTGAATGCCTAGATCTGCATCTCTCATAAATTACTTTGAACTCCAACCGAGGGACCTTACCAGAGATTAAATTAGCCATGTTCTTTATTGTCAGAGCAAGGGTGATGAAGGTAATGAGGTTTTCCCCACATTTATTTTGCAAAAATGAATGGTTTGTCGATCAGCCTCGACGGCTGCAACGGAATGGAAAAGGCTCCAAAAATGCTGAATTTCATTTTGGAACTTCAAATGACAGAGTAATTGGAAGTCATTGTGTCAACCCCATACATGACTTTGTCAGTGGCTGATCCCTTTGCAGAAATGATGAGGTTTTGAAACTAGCCTTACAAGTGGTAATATTAGTTTGAACCTCTCTTATATCCATGTTCAGCTGATCAACGCGGGTGTTTCCAGCTGAATGAGCTGAATTTCATTTCTAATATCAGTTTGAACCTTGTAATCTTCTAAGTTGAGCCATATAACTCTGGAATTTGAACCTTGTAATATTTCGGGTTTTTGTGGTATAATCATTAAAATGGCATCGTATGAGACTCATATATTGGTAGTACTATTTTGACCTTAATATGCAATGGACTTAGATTTTATTAACCATTCCCGAATGTGTTTCCCTTGTCAATCTCATAACAAAAGATCTATATAGCTTACTTGACTTCGATCTTCAACATTATTGCACACAGCTGGTTTCTTTAACCGTGTACCATGTAGAGCGCATAATTAATTATCGCACTCGAGTGTCCATCATTACCTTTCTGTGTAACTTTCACCTCATCACCCACGGGTAAACTTATGATAGAAGTCATTCCACACACTTCATTTTTGAAAAACTTTTTTCCAATAAACGCCCCCAATTTGCCCCTCTTCTAGCCGACACGTGGCCAAACTAGTCGGGCAGGAAGCTTGCGCGGTTGCCCATAGTAAACTATGCGGTTGCGCGGGAACGGGCTCACAAACGATACATTTGGCGCCTCTTTGAGCCCACGCATGGTCAAATCAAACACGTGTGGGGTGCTCAACCATGCACTGGAATCCTCCGCTATGAACATAGTGACAAGACGTGACAATTATAGGCCGGCCGACCCCCATTTATTACAGCGGCCATTTAACCCTTGTGTCTCTTCAACCTTTCGATCGCGCCCCAGTATTGCAAGAAGCACACCCACCACGACAAATTCTTTGAGGGTATCTTGCGTGGCTCCAGTGGCGCTCTGAGCGGCTGCCGACGACGAGCAGCAGTTCACCATGCATGCCGTGGTGAACACCCACAGAAGGTTCACAGAGCTCTTGGTGGTGTACACAAACAACCCGGTCTGGGTGGAGCACTCCGTCCACATCATGGAGTTGTTGCTTGCTGATGATAAGTACAAGGTGGTTGGGTTCGACCTCGAGTACACCCGCGCTCGTGTCGGGTCTCGTCCCATGGTCGGCGTCGCCCAGATGTGCATGCGCAATCACGTCCTGGTCTACCACTACTGCCTGGCCACAAGGCCTTGTGAGAGTTTCGCCAGGTTTGTCAACAACCCCCACTACATGTTCGCTATGATGGACATCACCAACGATGTAAAGGTGCTTAAGAATTCGGGCATCGCCTGCCAGAATGTTGTTGACATCCAGGGTCAATACAAGATCTCGGGAAGCAAGAAGCATGAGAAAAACTCATTGGTTTACCTCGCCGAGGCCATCATTGAACCCTACTACAGAGACATGAAGAATTCCTGCAACAAGTACAGGCGTGCATGTCACTCGGCCTGGATGGAGAAACTCAAAAAAGCTCACATCGTGTATGCGGCCAAGGAGGCATACACGATCTATGAGATGTACAGGTGGATCGTTGACATGAGAAAGTGCCTCCTTCCCCAAAACGACCATGGATCCAGCCGAAAGCAAAGTAATGGCAAGCGTCGTCACAACAAGTAGATGATTAGATGCTCGTTTCTCCTAGTTTAGTTTGCATGTAATTGCTTACTTTGGTGTGTGGAAATGTTATGTGTGTAGTCACTTCTGTAATTTTATGCTTAATTTGGTTATGCATTGCAGTTCCTATAAGTATATATGTTGATGTTCTAAAGATAGAGCATAGATGTTGTGTGGACATAGCAAATCACATCACACACGGACTAAACAATGGAACCTGTTGGTGATGATTTCATCAATTGCTCACAATTGCATACCAGTAATCGTTTCCTAACAACACACACGGCTTCTTAACAAGAATCATCTGTGTTGTTATCGGTCTTCCCACACATTTATGATTACTGATCTGTTCGCCGTGTATCATACACATCTTGTTAAGTTCAACCATTTCTGTTGTGTTTCCTAATCACGAACATTTCATCTGAGTGAATTGTATGACGTATATGACACACACATTCATCTGGTTGACCGTTTTTGTTGTTATGCTCATTGCGAACAGTTCATGCAAGTGAAATGTGTACCATGTATCGCACATGCACCTATAATCTGAAACGTGTTTGATATCTCTACCATCGCAAACATTTCATATCATTTTTTACTGTTTTCTTACATCACCATTTGCGATTAATGCATTACACAGTTTCTTTGAAGGTCTCTGATTGTAGTGTCACGTTAGCAGCATCCTGCATTAGTGTATAATAATCATGCATAAAAGAGTTCAGAGAAGACTCAAATAATATTAACAGATAATCTAATCATGAACTCACAATTCATCGGATCCCAACAAACACGCTACAAAAGAAGATTACATATTGAATAGGTTTCCAAGAACATCGAGGAGAACATTGTATTGAAGATCAAAGAGAGAGAAGAAGCCATCTAGCTACTAGCTATGGACCTAAAGGTCTATGGTAAACTACTCACACATCATTGGAAGGGCAACAAGGTTGATGTAGAGGCCCTCCATGATCGATTCTCCCTCTGACAGAGTACCGGAAAAGGCCTCCAGATGGGAACTCTGAAGAACAGAAACTTGCGGTGGCGAAAAAAGTATTTTGGGTGGCTCCCTGTTGCTTTCCCAATTTTAGAGAATTTATAGCGGTGGAATTAGGTCACAGGAGCCATGATGGGCCCACAAGGTACTTGGGCACGCCTACCCCCTGGGGGTGCCCAAGTACCTTGCTGCCTCCTCGTTTCTCACCTAGTATCATTCCGAAGCTTCTAGGGTCTCTCTTGTCCAGAAAAAAATCGTCAAAATGTTTTGTGGCACTTGGACTTTGTTTGGTACTGATTTCCTGGAAAACCAAAAATAGGCAAAAAAAAATAGCAACTGGCACTTAGCACTAAGTTAATAGGTTAGTCCAAAAAAATGATATATAATTGCATATAAAACATCCAAGATTGATACTATAATAGCATGGAACAATAAAAATGTATAGATACATTGGAGACGTATCAGTCCACAATTAAGGTGATGATTCTGGATGCTAGATTAAGTTCCAGTGTGTGTGAAACAAGTGACTTAATTAAAAATCTCTAGCCCCACACTAAACTTCATCAATAAGCGTGACCCCCTAGAAGATCATCGATCTTGAGCACCCTCTTGTGTATGTGACGGTTCACTATTCTCAACTATGGTGAAGCCCAATGAATTGTTAGCAGATCGTCGACAGCCAGAGCCGATCGATTGTCAGAACCTTGTAAAAAGCTACACCATGCCACCGATGAATTGAATCGAAGCAACATTCAAGGGAAGCGTATCAAGAACCGACATCAACCCTCACAATCTCATGTGATCGAGATTGCAGCCTGCATCTACTCATAATCCTGCTCATGATGCCACTGTTGGGAAACGTAGTAAAAGAACAAAAATTTCCACACCTATGATCACCCGTGATCAATATGAAGATGCATAATGGGTTGGGATCACGATCGTTGCCGTCAACGAGTTGCAGCAGAAAGAAGAACAGGTCGGTGTAGACCGTACTTTGAGTCCCTCGAACCGTAGATGAACGGTCCCTCGTATCGCCCACGAGCATTCCCTCGAACCGAAGACCAAAAGCACGGCTTCTCTACTTGGTTGCAAGCATGCAACCTTCACGACCCGGCAGCGCTTCGCCATCCAGAGCTAATTGCCACTATAGAATTAGAGGGAGGAGATTAGACCCACACTTGGCTTCTAATTATGAGAACAAGAGGATTAACCACGCCCTAATTAGTCAGCTAGGACCGACTAGAACATGAACTAGAAGAGCTACAGGAGGCTCCAAAACTTGTGTCTAGAAAAGGGCCAATACCTCAAGTATATATAGGTTAGGAGGAGAGGAGGGGGCGCCACAAGAAGGAGGGAAAGTTCCCTCCCTTGGACAGCCAAGGAGGAGGAATCCCCCCTCCAATTCGGCCTCCCTCTCCCATTTCCATGGGGAGAAGGGGGCGCCACCCTATTGGGCCGAAGTGGCCCAAGTGGTCTTCCACCACTTGGCCTTTTAAGGCTCGTTGATATTTAAATTAAATATAAAATGTCCTAAATACCTCTAGACCATTTTATACATTCTTTAACACCTCCAGAGACATTTTGCACCTATATATACTTTATTTGCAATACTCAGTATTACCCGATACTCTCTGAAACCCTTCCAGTGACCCTGAAACACTTCCGGATCCTCTCAAAACTATTCCGAATATTCATGAAAAAATTCCACAAATATATTCTCATGAATCCCGTCCTAATAACACTCATTAGATCGTGATTTCCTTAAGCTTGTGACCTCATAGGTTCGATAACTCATAGACATGAACGAAGCCCCTTCATTCAATGACCGATAGCGGAACCGTGGACATCCATATCGGTTCCTATGATTACACGAGTGATATTCCAGTGAACCTTTGGTTACCATGTGATGTTACATTTGCTTTGGGATACTTTACAAAACCCAGGATGTATCGGTATCCTCCTGAGTCATCACCATGCTCACTATACCCAAATCCTCGTTAGTGGTTTTCTTCTTCTTTCTCGTTATTGTGTTCCGGCATCCCCGTGACATAGTCACTTGTGTCTGGCCAGATGATGATTTATGCCGTCACACAAAGAGGTCCCTAAGAATATCTCTCCATCGTCAAAGGAGCAAATCCCACTCTCGAGCTATCTAGCCACTTGTCAAACTTTCCGATGAACTTGTAAGTTGTCGTTATGATCACCGTGTTACATGTGACGTATGAGCAACCCCAAAGCCCTCCGTATGATAAGAAGTGACCATGATATTCTCATGGTCTAAGGAGCAGTATCACATGTTAACACTCTGTTTTATTATAATTGAATGCAAACAATATTAACTCAATTCATAACAAACAAGATTGGGTCGATTCAATATGATTGTTCTTCCAACGTCATAATCTCAATGTTGTTTTAGGACTATCGTTACACTTAACGATATTCTAAGATCCAGAAAACGTGATCACCAACAACACTTGATCTAGCCTTGGAGGTGTGACTAGCAACCTTTTATTTATCGTTTATCATTCCGCACATGCATATGAGTTTTCCACTGAATATCATATTCCAGGATCATAGCAGTTATAGCATAGAATATAAAATCTTAACTATGAACATGCAAATATAATAATACAAATATTATTTACTCCAGGGCATATTTCCAACAAGAAGCTACTCGAAAAATTGGCCATCAGTGAGTATCCCAAGAAGAGGCTCAGTCTGCAGCAAGGGCTGTTACATTTCAGGGGTCGCATCTGGTTAGATGGATCAACGGAGCTACAACAGAAGATTATGACATCATTCCATGATAGCCCCATGGGCGGACAATCAGGCTTTCCAGTTACTTACAAGCACATCCATAGATTTTTTGCTTGAACCAAAATGAAAACACACATCCTGCACTATGTGCGCTACTGCTCGGTCTGCCAACAGGCCAAGCCCGATTGTGCTACCTCCCCGGGTCTTCTCCATCCTCTTTCAATTCCTTCACATCCTGCACTATGGATTTTTTCGATGGCGTACAATAGTCCAGGAGATTCAACTATCTTTTGGCCCACCCGTACACTGCATCTTCGGTGGCCTAGCTTTATATGCAGCAGATTTACAAGACACATGGGTTCCCAGGAGCTATAGTTTCGGACATGGATCCAGTCTTCACCAGCCATTTTTGGAAAGAGCTATTTCAGTATGCAGGAATAGAGTTGTGAATGAGCATATCACACCACCCTCAAACTGATGGCCATACAAAGCAAGTCAATCAATGTGTTGAGACCTTGTGTTGCTTCACCCAAGCATGTCCTCAGCGCTGGAGCTTTTGGATTCCCCTTGCTCAATTCTTGTATAACAATTCCTATCATGCTTCCATTGGCATGTCACCCTTCAAAGCTCTATTTGTTCATGAACCCCAGCACTGGGGGGATCACTGCTGCTACATCATGCTCCGTTCTAGCACTACATTCTTAGCTGGAAGAGCGCGCTGTCATTTAGGACCTCTTGCAGCAGAATCTGAATTGCGCACGACCGTTGATGAAAACACAAGACAACAAGAAGCACTCATTCCATGTGTTAAAGAACGGCGATCAGGTATACCTCAAGCTGCAACCGTACATTCATACGTTGGTGGCACCGCGTACCAGCCACAAGCTAGCGTACAAGTTATATGGGCCATTTCCCATCATTAGAAAGATCAATGAGGTGGCTTATAAGCTACAACTTCCTCCACAAGAGATAGTGCACGCCGTCTTCCATGTGTCCCAACTCCGGCGTGCCATATTCCTGAGTATGACTGTCGAACCTTTTCTTCCCAGTTGCAGTGATGATTAGGCGGTGCCCACAACCATTCTCAACACCCACTGGGGAAAGAAGAATGGAGGAGTCTGTGAGCAAGTCCAGCTACGGTGGTCCAACTCCGCGGCCTTGGGTACGGCATGGGAAGACAAGGTGGAGATCATGGCACATTTCCCATTCGCTGAGGCTTGGGGGCAAGCCTCTTCCCAAGGAGGAGGGGATGTCAGCACCTCGGACACACGGGACCCAATAGGACAGTGCTGACAAGAGGGCCACAACCGGCAGCGACAACCAGCCCCCCGTCGCTGCCAGCAAGACGCCAAGGCACAAGAAGCCCAAACCCAGGTGCGTCAGGCCAGAATGGGTCAAGTGAAGCCCACGACACGAAGATTACTTGAAGCCCCAAGCGTGGGTGAGGGCGACATCCAAAGGATCACAAAAATGGCTAGCCGACTACCTACCTCCATTCCCCTTTCCTCTGTCTCGCACGAACCCTAGAAAATTCTGTAATTCCTCTTGTATCGTTACTGAATTCAAATGTGAGAGAGTGATTGCTACCCCATATCAATCTCTAGTTCATCCCTATCAACATCCAACATGCTAAAACTACCGAGTAATCTATCTTGATACTATCTAATAATCTCGCTTAGTTCTCATCCCTTCCGTGTCAAAGTTATACATCAGATGCTAGTTTTGACAGATTTTTACCTCAATGGTTAAGAAGAGAAACAAAAATCATGAGACGATGTAATCAGGCTTTTGAAGGGAACAAATTATTGACTTGTTATGGCCACATCACTATAGTTTTTATTCAGGGTGAAAAGAGTTTTATTCCAAAATTATAGAGCTACAGTGTAGAGGCGAGAATTCCTCGGTACATGGAGGCCCTCTGGGTAGCCAAACAACAATGCTACATTCAGTACGACTATACCTCGCTAAACAATCTGCCACCCTATTCTTAGAACAATGAAGCTTTTGCAGAATAAACTCCCGAACCTCTCGTAAGGAAAGAATCTCCAACGCCAGATGTCTATATGGAGACCGAACTAGTGAACCATGACTGAAGATAGTTTGGGCCGTGGACAAGTCTGACTGCACAATGACCGGAAGTTTTGTGTGTTGTAGGGATAGGGCCATGCCCTACATCATAGCATGAATCTCTGCTTCTAATGCATCATTGCAGTGAAACAAATACCTGTAAGCCACGAAGATTATTGTCCCATCATGTTTCCGAAGTATCATGCCCGCCGCTGCAGTGCCGTCCATACTTGAGAAAGCACCATCTACCGAAAGTGCAACCTTGTCCATAACCTTTTTCTCCAAAATGAAGAATGCCCAGCAGCCTCTGCATCTCGTGATGCACACAATAATTACATTATAGTATTCAACAAAGCCCAACAAAACAAATACATAGATTAACTCGAAGCCACCTTCCTGGCAACTATTGTCGCTATACCTTCACACTTGATGATGTGCCCCTACCACACATCAACATACATCAAATATTCCAGTGGCCTCACCAACCGTCCGCCGGCAAGTCGAGAGCACCCACCGGTCTAGCTTGACCCTTTGCGTGCACCGCATGCGCATGCTCTAGAAGTAGCCACTGCCATCTTCCGCTGTCCCATGTTAGGGAGCGATCAACGCACTCACCTCAGTAGGCGATTTTTTCATCGACGTCACCATGACGCCAGACAATGCCACCATCTTGCACGCGCTCATCCATACACACTCATCAGCGACACTCCACTGCACCACACGCCAAGACCTGGTATTGGCCGTGTGGTAGACGTAACACTACTCCTCCTCTTGTCTCCTCCAGCCAGCTCCTACTCTAAAATGATGCCCCTAGGAGGGAGAGCGACACCGAAGGCACCGTCATTGTTCGCTCCGGAAGACCCAAATCTAGGGTTTCCCCTGAAACATCCTGAGTATGTTGACGCAACGTGCAGTGACGATGCGTCAAGTGGGAAACGACGGCAAAGATGTCGCCATCGACCGCCATGATCGCAGTCGGCACAATTTTCAATAGAAGTTGCGTCACCTCGATCTCGCAGCTGAATGGATCCGTTTGGAGCCTCACGCGAAGATGAATGTTGCTGCCAGAACGCCGACAGAGGGCCTCCAGTCAACCCTCACCGGTCCCCCCACGCGCCACCGACCGACCAATACCACACCGCGATGGATCTGGATGGGACGCCAGATCCACAGTCGCCATGACGCATCTCCAGGCAGAGCTGTCCACCACGTCGGCCACCAATGCACGCAGGGAAGTCCACCCTGCCGGCCATGAATCGTCGACCGCCGCCGCACAGGCTAGGGGCGCCGTCTTACCTGGGCGCACCAAAAGAGGCACCCCTACCACCTCAGGAGACCCTGCTGCGATCACCCGCCCTCGTGCCTTGGGCACCAGTCCTGCCGTCACTGCAAACCTCGCCGGCTGCAGGAGAATGACCGAGGAAGGACTAGTGGCACTAGGTTTTTGGGCCCCTCGCGCCGCCCAGTGGAGGCGGCGCCAGGAGTACGAGGGGTCTCTAGACATATGCTGACATAGCTTTTTCCATTGGATTACAAGACAGATGTTGTTACATAAGATATTGATATATTATATTAAGATTTATCATATTTCTACATTATAATTTGCTTATACGATCATTGCTTCTTGGTCCTCCGTCATTGAATTTTTGGGCGCTCTATGCACAAATTCTGGTTTCGACTTTGTCTGCGTTTGTACTGTGTTAATTTTTTTTCTTCCAGAAATACCGGGTGTTTGTCAATCTATCAACATTTACTTACTCACGAGCAGATAACTTTGTGTTCATAGTAGACTGCCGCCAGGAGTGCTGGTAAAAATCAGCTCCTGCGATCCACGTGCATATATAGTACTAAATTTATGGTTGATTTCTTTGGGCCAATCGGTTCTCGACATGCATCGATTCCGACAGCCCGCGGTCGGTACGGTCACTGAAAAATCACATGCACAGCCTACGCTCCTGACTCACCGTGTTTTCTGTTTATTTATTTGGTACTCTTAGCTTGACTTTTCTTGCTCTAGTCCAACCAAATTCGACTGTCGGTTGCATCGTCACTCCTGGCCGTTTGGGTATTGCCTCGCTACTCGCTAGGCATCGCAGTCTCCATTGCTTGCTGGCTCTTCTAACTTCTTCGGCTAAAAAGTTTATGGCTTAAAAGCCAGCAAATAAACCGATGAACCAGCGGTCTGACTAGTAAAACCTGAACCGGTGGCATCACCGTTCGATGACCGGTCTGGGTTTTAAAACTATGCCTGAAGGTGGCGAAGACCAATGAATGTACCTTTTTCCTTTTGTTGCAAAGTGCTACTGCCAAGAACGTTGTTTCGAGATGAGTAAATTTCTGGGAACCACACTTTTTATTTGTTGAAAAACTGTAAAGACTGCACTTTCAAGCATGCATTTCGCTCAACCACACTCCTTTGATATAAAGTATTCATAAAACCCTAAGAGCATCCATAGTACATGGTGTAAATTTGGTTGGCTAAATTTTACACAAATGTTAACGCCCACACGTGTGGCACGAAGCAACATGGATCAAACGCCTCCATTATCATTCATTTTGCCATGTCAAAACAGATGGCTGAACGAGTTTTGAGTGCAAAATTTTACCCCAATGAGGATATCTTGAAAGCTGGCCCAAAGAAAGGAGCTTCATTTACTTGGCAAAGCATTGTAGCAGGAATTCAAACTTTTAAGAGGGGTAGTATCTGGCGTGTAAGCTCCGGTTCACATATCAATTTGTGGGAAGATCCATGGATACCCTCAAGTGCAACCAGGAAGCTAATTACACCTACAGATGGCATCATGTTAACAAGAGTAGAGGGGATAATTGATCCCCATACGGGTCACTGGGATGAGGATCTCATTCGGAATGTACTCTCGCATGTCGATGCACATAGAATATCATAAATGTGGAAGCACTGGAAGACTTTGTAGCTTGGCACCATACAAGGTCTGGTACGTTTTTAGTACGATCGACATATCATATCGAATTTGAGCATCAATTTGGACGCCACTTCAATCGGAGCAGCCAAGGTAGTGCTAGTGAAAATGGTGTATGGAAAGATCTATGAAAGTTACGGCTAAGGGAGACCTAGATTTAGGGGGGTCCTCAGGTGTCTGACCTGTTCAAGCATGGGCCGGACTGATGGGCCGTGAAGATAGAACGAAAGATTATTTCACGTGTTCGGATAGGACGCCTGGATGCGTGGAAGGCAAGATTGGAGACTGGATGTACTATTTTCTTCCCTTGTAAACCGACTCTCTGCCCCTCCGCTGCATATATAAACCGGAGGGTTTAGTCCTTAGGGATCACCAGAATTCATATAGGCTAGACATCTAGGGTTTAGCCATTACGATCTCGAGGTAGATCAACTCTTGTAACCCCTATATTCATCGAATACAATCAAGCGGGGTGTAGGGTTTTTACCTCATTTAAGAGGGCCCGAACCTGGGTAAACATCGTGTTCCCTGTGTCCCTTCTTACCTACGATCCTCAGACGCACAGTTTGGGACCCCCTACCCGAGATCGGCAGGTTTTGACACCGCCATTAATTGGTGCTTTCACTGAGAGCTCCTTTGTCTTGTCGACAGAAGGATCGATTGCTCGCCTTGTCATTAATGACGATATCACTTCTGGAGGGGCCCTAACTCCAGGACAGGTCCTCCAGCTCGGCGGTTTCACCTTGGACACTCGCTCGGCCGTCAAGCCTACGGCGGCCACGGCAACCGCCAAACATCACATCCGTATCAGCCTCGAACACTCCAAAAAGATGAATCCGACAGATGTCTCGTCCTTAAATGAGCTGCTAGATCGCATCGCCGCCCTGGGGGTCGCGACAGACTATGACCGGATTGGGCTTAAACCTGGCCAGAGGGAAATCAAATCCCCACCGGTCACCCATCTGGTAGCGGTCGTTGAGTAGCGGGCCGAGAACGATTCCTCCCTCAAGTTAAAAACTAGCTATGTTCGGATTTCCGAGCCCTGCGAGCCGGATACCCATCCTTAGGAAGAGACCTCGTGTCCTCCGAACATAGGATCGGGCATTATGTCCGGAAGTCTTCAGGACCTTACTAATCCTGAACTGGTGAGCTCAAAAATTCTTCAAACTCCGGATCCAATAGTGGGCCAGGGTTCGTATTTCAGCCCGCCCACACACCACAAGCAATATTCCCCAAGCAATTCAAGTCCTCCAGACGTATGCGACCTAATGTATGTACGGCAGCAACCTCAGGAAACGGTCCATCACTTCCGAGCCACGTTCCTCGTTAAAAACAAGATTAAAGATTACTGCGACGACAACGCGGTTTCAGTTTTTTGTCGCAACTGTACGGACGAGGGAATCCTCAATGCCCTCAGCCGTCGCCGCATACTGCACTTTGCAGATTTGGCACACATAGTACAGAAGTACTACACAATGGAAAGCGCTTGGAAAGCCCAGACAGCTTGGTGGGAACCTCCTGCCTTTAAGCAGCCCACCGGACAGGCAAAAAGGATGCACCCTTACGGGGCACCCGATCATCAGCCTATTGACAAGAAAACCAAGCCCTTCATGGGACATAGAACTGTCCTCGATGAATTGCTCGACAAGCCCTGTCAGATACACACGATGCCGAATACTGAACCAACGCATAGCCATCGGGCATGTTGGGTACTCCGGCAGGTGGCTAAAAGCGGCGAGGTTATCCTCACCAACACTTCCCCAGAGAAGCACTCTTTGGAGGATGACGATCTCAATGTCTTGACGGTCTTCGAGACCTTTTCTTCAAATAATTGACGCAAAAGGGCGCTCCGCGACCTCGCCAAAGTTAATCAAGTAACCATAGTAAATCCTTGGAACGATACGACAATATTTTTTACCGCCGACGATCAACCAAGGGCCCGATCAGTCCGAGCACCAGGCGCCTTGGTCTTAAACCCAATTGTGGATGGCTTTCGACTCACCAAAGTTCTCATGGACAGCGGCAGCAGACTAAACCTCATCTACGAGGACACGCTCAATAAAATGCAAGTGGACAAAAGTCACATCGAGCAAAGAAACACCACCTTTCGAGGCATTATCCCCAGTCGAGAAGTATGATGCTCGGGGAAAATTAAACTTGATGTAGTATTCGGCACGCCGGAGAACTACAGGTCTGAAGAATTTCTCTTCCACGTGGCACCTTTCGATAGCAGATATCACGCCTTGTTGGGGCGAGATGCCTTCACACGCTTTCAAGCCATACCCCATTACGGGTACATGAAGATCAAAATGCTAGGGCCTAACGGAGTTATCACTATCACCAGTGATCCGGATATAGCACTCTGCACCGAAAACAAAACGACATCCTTGGCCCTCGAGGCACTATCCGAGGCCCTCGCGGCCGAGGAGCTAACTACTCTACGTTCCACAGTGGACAAAGATGATGTAATCCTCAACAAGAGGTCCAAATCTACATCTTTCAAACTAGCCGATGAAATAGTCAAATTTCAAGTGCACCTGACGGATTCCAATAAAACATCATCCATTGGAGCGCAGTTGGATCCGACGGTTGGCGCTACCCTGCGAGCGTTCCTGCTTGAAAATTGGGATATCTTCGCCTGACACCCATCGGACATGCTCGGTATCCCAGGCAGACTGGCCAAACACAACCTCAATATAATAAAGGGGTTCAAACCAGTCAAGCAAACATTGCAGCAATTTTCCGAACCCAAACGACAAGCTATGGGGGAGGAGCTAGCCAAACTACTTGAAGCCAGGTTCATCAGAAAGATCAAACATCCGGACTGGCTAGCGAACCTGGTCATGGTGCCGAAGAAGGATAAATCCTGGCACCTTTGTGTCGATTTCAAGGACCTCAATAAGGCTTACCCTAAAGACCCCTTCCCACTGCCCCGCATTGACCAAATCATTGACGCAACCGCAGGACACGACTCACTGTGTTTCCTCGATGCATACTCTCGATACCATCAAATTAAGATGAAGGAGTCCGACTAGGCCGCAACGGCATTCATTACCCCATATGGGCCTTTCTGCTTCAACACCATGCCTTTCGGACTCAAAAATGCAGGTGCCACTTTACCAACACATGATTCAAACATGTCTGGAAAAGCTGTCGGATCTCGAGTTCCGTCAAAACCCTTAAGGTTTGAATACTGGGGTGCACGTGAAGATCTCTCCCTCACTAATCACGCCCTCAAGCACTTCGTGATCTCAAAGGCTAGCTCGACCAACTCGCAACACAAGAGACACAAGATTTATACTGGTTCGAGCCACCATTGTGGTGTAATACCCTACTCCAGTGTGGTGTGGTGGATTGTCTCTCGGGATGTGGATGAACAGTACAAGGGGAAGAACAGCCTCCTGAGGAGAGGTGTTCTTGTGCTTGGTGAGTTTGTGTGGTGGAGGATGATCTGAGTGGTCCGTCCTAGATGAGATGGCCGAGGTTCTCCCTCCTACTGTGGTGGCTAATCCTATTTATAGAGGCCCTGGTCCTCTCCCCAAATATAGAGCGGGAAGGGAGCCAACAACGGCCAATTTGAAAGGGGACAACTAGTACAAGTTATGCTGACAACAGCAGTCTTCGCCTGCCAAAGGCTCTGGTGGTGATGCCGGCTTGGGCTCCACGGTGACCTCCGTCTTGCCGTCCTGCTGGTCTTAGTCTCATTGCACCGATATGGAAACCTTTGCTTGACGCCTCGGTACTCTTCATCTGCGCTTGCCTCCTTAGCACCAAAGAGGAACACAAGGACACTGTGCGTGCTGGCACCTGCTTGGCGCCCGTCTGGTCTCGATCGTCATGGCTCACGTCATTGAAACCTCGCGAGGTTTGCCTTGCCTTGATCTCTCCGCCCCTCGCGAGCCAGCCTGGTGAGGCCGTTCCTGAGGAGGACTTTTGTCGTCCGCCTCACGAGGCTTGGCCCCTCGTGAGGGTCTTGAATGCTTGTTGGTGAAGATGGGCCGTACGGGCCCGCTTGCAGAGACATGTCGTGGGCCGCAGGCAGGCACTGGGGACCCCCGTTCCCAGAACACTGACAGTAGCCCTCGGGCCCAAGGCGCGCCCGGGCTTGGCTTCGAGGCGAAGCCAAGGGGCAAGTGCGGAGTGTCGCAGACCCCAATAGCCTGCAGCCTTGGTCGACGCGTGGCAGCTGATTGGACATGGGTGTCTCCGCTTCCCCACGCAGCCTCGGCAACTGCCTGACTTGACGAGTCCCTGCTGCATGCAAGGAAAAACCATCATTATTACCTTAGATCATGGAGGCCGGCGGTTGGCCTCCCCTTGGCTATAAATGGGAGGTGGGGGCGGAGCCCCCATCACCCGTCTCTCCTTTGCCTCTCCCGCTTCTTCTCCTTCCTTGCTCCACTCCTTGTTGGTGCAGTCATGGCGCCGATTCAGAGGTTCTCGGCCGCGGAGAAGGGCAAGGCTCCCCTCAACGAGCCCGAGCTGCTCCCACCGAAGAAGAGGAGGCCCCATAGTCGCGAGATGGTCGTGAGGCCGGTGGTGTCACGGCCGTGGTACGAAAGGCCGCCTCCTGGGTACCCGTTGCCCTTGTGTGCTCACGCAGATGATTCGGGAGGGAGGAGTGATGAGCGTCGCCACCCACACCAGGGTCGTGGCCGCCGTGCCATGGAGGCGCACGCCGTCGCCCCAGGGGTCCATGTTGCGGACTCCTCGCGCGAGTTCATGTTGTGGGCGACGATGCCCCCGAGCACTTGGATTCGCCTTCCGCAGTTCTTCACCGCCAGATGCTGCCGAGGGGCCCTCTAGAGCTTTGGCTGCAGCACGCCGACTGCGACGCCCCGACGACTGGAGCGGAAATTGAAGCTGTCGCCTCCGGGAGGATCTTCATGACCCGAGGCTGGGGCGAGATTGCCCGAGTCTGCCACGCGGACGGCGCCCTCACCATCCACTATGAGCATGACGGCGCCTCCATGCTGTTCTTCAAGGTCTTCGACGAGGAAGGCCGCCGCTTGGAGTGCTGCCCTGAAGGAGGTTGCCAGGACGGTGCAGCGGCGAGCGTTGGGCCTGCCGCAGGCCTCGCCTGCAGCTCCTCCAGCGATAGCGGTGACTCCTGGTGGTCCAGCAACTCTCCCGAGCTCGTGGAGTCTCCAGAGACGAGCGACGACAACTACGTGCCCCCGAGCTCCTGTTGGGCCCGGAGCAAGGTCGTCGTGTCTGGCCGCCGTCGCCATTGATCTGGATGGAGTTGGTGCCGGCCCTTTGTGGACCACTGTTGATGATGGCGTTAGCGACGTCCGGCGCGTGTAGATAGAGCTCCTAGGGATCCCTTTCCTTTTGTTCCCTGCGAGGAATCGAAACGGACCCCGCAGGGGCGTGTAAAGCGTATGTAATGCCTTTTGTTAATATTATCCTTATTGTGAAAACTTGTGAGCACATGTCCTACTGAGGATTGGTCTCCCCCTTTCCAATCCCGCAGCGGCTTGGTGCTCTACGCCGACAGGTCCCGGTCCCCAGGCAGGCTGCAGCTGTTGCTAGTATGCCAGATCGCGATGTTGTGGTAAAGGCCAGGAGGTGAGCGGCCTGAGGTCCTGTAAGAGCTCCTGAGGCGCCATGCTCAAGAGGTCCCCTTTAGCTTGCAAGCAGCTACCTGAGGATGGGAAAGGGAGGCGACATTGCCGCAGCAGGGTAGCGAAAAGTCAAGAATCATATGTCGTAGCGCTGAGTTGTTCCAGGTACGAGACTTATCTTGGCATTTCGGAGCCAGCTTTAGGTGCCACACTGGACTTGGGTGTTGGCCGCTGCTGGGTAGCTAGGTTAGGCCCGTGTGGGCCTCCCCCTCTTCTCCATGTTCTTCCTGGTGCTCTACGTCCTCAGGTCCCGGCCCTCGAGCGAGCACAGCCGCCGCTGGTATGCCAAGTCGTGATGTCATGGTCAAGGCTAGGGGGTGAGGGCTGGGGAGCCAGTAAGAGCTCCTGAGTCGTGATGCTCAGGAGCCCCCCTTTTAACGTGCAAGCGAATCGCATGGAAGAAGAGAGAGAGTTCACAGTACCGCCAGCTGTAGTCCTCAGGAAGTTCCTGCAAGTTAGTGCGAGGAAGGGCACAAATCGCCATGGTGATCGTCGGTCCGTCGCTGGCTTGTGGGAGGGGACTCCCTACAGCGGAGAGCCCCCGGGGCGTGTACAACCCCGCCCTGACACATGGCTTGCACGACAGGGCTAGACGAGGTGTGTTTGGGCACTTGTGAGCCAGCACGGGACTCACGAGGCCCTTCCTCAAGGTGGGTTGCGCCTGGTCTTGATTCTTGTTCGCTGTGGTGGTCCTGCGAGATGGTTAGGCAACCCACACCGAACGAATCTCCTGAGGTTATCACGTGAGAAGGCCAAGAACCAACGACCCCAGGAGGTGACGTGAACGGGGCCGACCCGCAAGACAGAGTTCAGCCATTGGATTTATCGACGCTGCAGGGATGGGCCCGAGCACAGACGCCGTGCCTAACCCTCTCACGCGAAGGGTCCTGAAGAAAGACAATCAGCGCGCGGCTCCCATGGCAGGTGACAATCAAGCAGGTGACAGTCCTAGATAGATTAAGCATGGAAAGCAAACTGGCTCAAGTAAATGTAGGGGAGATACGTGCCATCGGGTTAGGCCCGAGCGGCTTGGGGATGATGCAGCCCAAGGGGCGCCCCAGCAAGGTAAGCTAAAGACATAAATAAGAAAGGATACATGCCACAGGGACAGACCCACACGGCCTGGGAATGATGCAGCCCTGAGGGTGCTCCCAGCTAAATGAACTTGGAAAATGTCACCTGATTCTGTCGATGAAGGGGTGTTGAGGCAGCTGAAGGTACGCGGCGAAGGGGTTGCTCCTCACGAGCCACCGGGGCCCTGAGCCTCAGGAGGCTTTGGGGGTTCATGCGGTTCCTTGAGGACCGTCGCCATCTCTGCCAGGACTGCGTCGTGCCTGGCCTCCTGACCCGCCATGACGCTCCGCAGGTTGCGCTGGAAGGCAGCAGCCATGCTCGGTAGGCCGAACAGCATGCGAACGTAGCTGTGAGGTGGACCTTCGCAGCGCCCAACACGCGAAGGCCAGAAGCGCTCCTGAGATGCGGCTCGATTGAGCCCTGGTATGTTGATGCAAACGCGTAGCTCACCACCCTCGCCTGGGTGGGGAGCAGCGCTAGGTGGGCGGCAGTCGCCGCGTATTGCTCTTGCTTCTTGAAGCTCCTGAGATGCCTTAGTGATGAACTCCTGAGCGCCGGGCGCTCCTTGCCCAGTGTCTTCCAGAGGGAGACGTGCCGCGAAGCATGCCTCCAAATGGTTCCCGAGTGCCTCCCTCGTAATGTTGGCAAGGTCTGAGGCCCTCCAGAAAAGAGCCCCCGAGCCCTGCCCGGCGAGGGCGCCGGGTGCGCCTTCCTATGCGACAGAGGGAGGCGCCCCAGGTGCAGGCGCTGATCCTGACGAGGTACCACTTGTGGCGCCGCCCTCCCGAGGTCCGGCACGGCGTAGCTGCTTCTTCTTCCTGGGGACGACCTCAGGAGGGTACCAAGCTGCATTGTTGTCGGGGTCTTCGATTGATGCTGCTTGGAAGGTGCGCTCAATGGAGCTCAGCACATCTCTTTCTTCGCAGGGGACTGTGATGATCCTGCCGCTCCCTGGCATCTTGAGGACGTTGTAGCCATGGTGTGTCACTGCAATGAACTTGGCCAGGGCTGGATACCCGAGGATGGCATTGTACGGCAGACGAATGTGGGCGACGTCGAAGTCGACGAGCTCGGTGCGGTAGTTGTTGCATTCTCCAAAGGTGACAGGAAGGCGGACCTGACCTATCGGCATGGTGGAGCCGTCAGTCACGCCCAAGAAGGGCTTAGTGGGCTGAAGCTGATCATATGGCACTTGAAGGTTGTCAAACGTCTCGACAGACAAGACGTTGAGCCCTGCGCCGCCGTCGATGAGGGTCTTGGTGACTTGCACGTTGCTGATGACGGGTGAACAAAGAATTGGGAGAGCACCGGCGTTGGCCGCGCACTTGAGCTGGTCTGCTAAGCTGAAGGTAATAGCACACATGGACCACCTGAGCGGGCGTGTAGCCTCGAGCTTGGGAAGAACTGCGTTCACCTCGTGAGCAAGCTTCTTGAAGATACGCTTTGAGGCTGGGGCTTGAGCTCCGCCCAAGATGCAGGCGATAGCACGCGACTCCTGGAAGCCCCCAGCCCCCTCGTCTTGGTGGTGGTCGTCGTTCCTTCTTGGTGGCGGCACTGGAAGAAGCCTAGCATTGCCCTGAGGACGGTCCTCGCGAGGCTGATCCCTCTAGGCACCTTCGCGAGGCTGATCCTACCAGCGGTCTGCTACCTCTTGAGCACTGCGTTGGATTTCCCCGAAGAGGAAGGGATGATGCAGCAAAGTAGCGTAAGTATTTCCCTCAGTTTTTTAGAACCAAGGTATCAATCCACTAGGAGGCTACGCTCGAGTCCCTCGTACCTACACAAAAACAATAGCTCAACCCAACCAACGCGCTTAGGGGTTGTCAATCCCTTCACGGTCACTTACGAAAGTGAGATCCGATAGAGATAATAAATAATATTTTTGGTATTTTTGGTATAGAGATGCAAAGTAAATAAAGTAAAAGCGAAGTAAAAGCAAAGCAATAAGAAAGTGATGGAGATTGATATGATGAGAAACAGACTCGGGGGCCATAGGTTTCACTAGTGGCTTCTCTCAAGAGCATAAGTATTCTACGATGGGTGAACAAATTACTGTTGAGCAATTTACAGAATTGAGCATAGTTATGAGAATATCTAGGTATGATCATGTATATAGGCATCACGTCTGAGACAAGTAGACCGAAACGATTCTACATCTACTACTATTACTCCACTCATCGACCGTTATCCAACATGCATCTAGAGTATTAAGTTAAAAACACAGTAACGCCTTAAGCAAGATGACATGATGTAGAGGGATAGTTTCATGCAATATGATAAAAAAAACCATCTTGTTATCCTCGATGGCAACAATACAATACGTGCCTTTCTGCCCCTTTTGTCACTGGGACAGGACACCGCAAGATTGAACCCAAAGCTAAGCACTTCTCCCATGGCAAGAACAACCAATCTAGTAGCCAAACCAAACTGATAATTCGAAGAGACTTGCAAAGATAACCAATCATACATAAAAGAATTCAGAGAAGATTCAAATATTATTCATAGATAGACTTGATCATAAACCCACAATTCATCGGTCTCAACAAACACACCGCAAAAAGAAGATTACATCGAATAGATCTCCACGAGAGAGGGGGAGAACATTCTATTGAGATCCAAAAAGAGAGAAGAAGCCATCTAGATACTAGCTATGGACCCATAGGTCTGAAGTAAACTACTCACACTTCATCGGAGGGGCTTGGATGATGATGTAGAAGCCCTCCATGATCGATGCCCCCTCCGGCGGAGCTCCGGAACATGCCCCAAGATGGGATCTCGTGGATACAAAAAGTTACGGTGGTGGAATTAGGGTTTTTGCTCCATCCCCGAGCGTTTGGGGGTACGTGGATATATATAGGAGGAAGAAGTACGTCGGTGGAGCTTTGAGGGGCCCACGAGGCAGGGGGCGCACCCTACCCTCGTGACCACCTCGTGGCTTTCTTGACGGAGGGTCCAAGTCTCCTGGGTCTTATCTAATGAGAAAATCACGTTTCCGAAGGTTTCATTCCATTTGGACTCCATTTGATATTCCTTTTCTTCGAAACCCTAAAACAGGAAAAAACAGCAATTCTGGGTTGGGCCTCTGGTTAATAGGTTAGTCCCAAAAATAATATAAATGTGGAAAATAAAGCCCAATAATGTCTGAAACAGTAGATAATATAGCATGGAGCAATCAAAAATTATAGATACGTTGGAGACGTATCAAGCATCCCCAAGCTTAATTCATGCTCGTCCTCGAGTAGGTAAATGATAAAAAGAGAATTTTTGATGCGGAGTGCTACTTGGCATAATTTCAATGTAAATATTCTTAATTGTGGTATGAATATTCAGATTCGAAAGATTCAAGACAAAAGTTCATATTGATATAAAAATAATAATACTTCAAGCATACTAACAAAGCAATTATGTCTTCTCAAATTATCATGGTCAAAGAAAGCTATCCCTACAAAATCATATAGTCTGGCTATGCTCTATCTTCACCACACAAAGTCTTTAAATCATGCACAACCCCGATGACAAGCCTAGCAATTCTTTCATACTTTTGACATTTTCAAAAAAAAATCGATCTTCACGCAATACATGAGCGTGAGCCATGGATATAGCACTATAGGTGGAATAGAATGGTGGTTGTGGAGAAGAAAAAAGGGAGAAGATAGTCTCACATCAACTAGGCGTATTAACGGGCTATGGAGATGCCCATCAATAGATATCAATGTGAGTGAGTAGGGATTGCCATGCAACAGATGCACTAGAGCTATTAGTATATGAAAGCTCAAAAGAAACTAAGTGGGTGTGCATCCAACTCGCTTGCTCACGAAGACCTAGGGCATTTTGAGGAAGCCCATCATTGGAATATACAAGCCAAGTTCTGTAATGAAAAATTCCCACTAGTATATGAAAGTGACATAATGAGAGACTCTCTATCATGAAGATCATGGTGCTACTTTGAAGTACAAGTGTGGTAAAAGGATAGTAACATTGTCCCTTCTCTCTTTTTCTCTCTTTTTTATTTATTTGGGCCTTTCTCTTTTTTATGGCCTTTTTTTTATTTTTCGTCCGGAGTCTCATCCCGACTTGTGGGGGAATCATAGTCTCCATCATCCTTTCCTCACTTGGGACAATGCTCTAAAAATGATGATCATCACACTTTTATTTTTCTTACAACTCAACAATTACAACTCAATACTTAGAACAAAATATGACTCTATACAAATGCCTCCGGCGGTGTACCGGGATATGCAATGAATCAAGAGTGACATGTATAAAAGAATTATGAATGATGGCTTTGCCACAAATACGATGTCAACTACATGATCATGCTAGCAATATGACAATGATGGAGTGTGTCATAATGAAAGGAACGGTGCAAAGTTGCATGGCAATATATCTCGGAACGGCTATGGAAATGCCATGATATGTAGGTATGGTGGCTGTTTTGAGGAAGGTATTTGGTGGGTGTATGATACCGGCGAAAAGTGTGCGGTATTAGAGAGGCTAGCAATGGTGGAAGAAAGGAAAGTGTGTATAATCCATGGACTCGACATTAGTCGTAAAAGAACTCATATACTTATTGCAAAAATCTAGAAGTTATCAAAGCAAAGTATTGCGCTCATGCTCCTAGGGGGGTAGATTGGTAGGAAAAGACCATCGCTCGTCCCCGACCGCCACTCATAAGGAAGACAATCAATAAATAAATCATGCTCCGACTTCATCACATAACGGTTCACCATACGTGCATGCTACGGGAATCACAAACTTTAACACAAGCATTTCTCAAATTCACAACTACTCAACTAGCATGACTCTAATATCACCATCCTCATATCTCAAAATAATTATCAAGCATCAATTTCTTCTTAGTATTCAACACACTCATACGAAAGTTTTATTATTAATCTTGCATACCAAGCATATTTGGATTTTAAGCAAATTACCATGCTATTAAGACTCTCAAAATAATCTAAGTGAAGCATGAGAGATCAATAGTTTCTATAAAACAAATCCACCACCGTGCTCTAAAAGATATAAGTGAAGCACTAGAGCAAAACTATAAAGCTCAAAAGATATAAGTGAAGTACATAGAGTATTCAATCAAATTCCAAATAATGTATGCACTACTGGAATCAGCTAATTTGCCATCTGCCAGCTCTTTGCCGTCTGCCTAGCTGACGGCAAAGAAGCTCTTTGCCATCAGCTACCAAAAAGCAGACGGCAAAGATCTGGCGGACGGCAAACAAGCTCTTTGCCGTCCGCCAGATCTTTGCCGTTTGCCAGCTGACGGCAAAGAATCTTTGCCGTCAGCTGGTGGACGGCAAAGAGAGAGGTGGCCCCCACCCCCCGCCCGTTTGGGAAACACTTAACGGCCCACCTCTTTGCCGTCTGCCAGCAGACGGCAAAGAGGCAAAAGGCGGACGACAAAGAGGGGCGGACGGCAAAGAGGCAGTACCTAACGGCCCGTATGCCCCCCGCCCCTCTCTGTTCTCTCCTCGCCCCACTTCCCACCCGGCCCACCGCCGCCGCCTCTCGCCCCCGCCTCCGCCGCCCCGTCGCCCCCGCCTCCCCGGGCCCCCGCCGCCCCCGCCCCCGCCGCCCCCCGGCGCCCCACCGCCCCGGGCCCGGCCCCCCGCCGCCCCAAGGCCGCCCCGGCGCCCCGGCCCCTCCGCCCCGCCCCCTCCTCCACCGGCCCTGCCCCAGGTGAGCCCCCCTCCTTTTTTCTGTATTCTCACCTGTTGTATCTCTCTAGTCACGGTATGTGCAATGTACTAAGAGTAGTGTTGAGAGATTCCTCAGCAGGTGTAGATGAGTTCGGATATACACTGCATGCGGCTCATGTTTACTTCTCTCTCATGGTATGTTATGAGTGTTGAGGCCTAGATGAGTACTCTAATCTTTAGGTGGATCTTATCGTATAACGATCCACGACGTATAATGATGTTTTAGGTTTAGTTTAGTTTTAGGAGAAGAAGAAGAGGAAAAAGGAAAGGAAGAAGAAGAAGAGGAGGAGGAGAAGAAAAAAGAAGAAGAGGAAGAAGAAGAAGAAAAAAGAGGAGAGGAGGAGAAGAAGAAAAGGAAAAAGGAAGGAGGAAGAAGAAGAAGAAAAAAGAGGAGAGGAGGAGAAGAAGAAGAGGAAAAAGGAAAGGAGGAAGAAGAAGAAGAAGAAGAAGAAGGAAAAAAAGGAAGAAAAGGAAAAAGAGGAAGAAGAAGAAAAGGAAAAAAACCCGACCCGACACGGTACCCTGCACCCCGACCCGGCACCCCGACCTGACACCCCGACCCCGAGACCCCGACCCCGACACCGACACGACACCCCGACACCGACACCCTGACACCACACCCACCCTTACCCCGACACCGACACGGCACCCCGACCCCGACCCGGCACCCCGCACCGACAGGACACCCCGACCACCGACACCTCCCGAAAAGGTGTTCTTTGGCCTTCCAGAGGCCGACGGGGTCATATATTTGTGAATTATTAGTTAGGTCATATATTTTTTGATTTTGTTATGAAAAACATCAT
This sequence comes from Triticum urartu, assembly GCF_003073215.2. Taxonomy (NCBI): domain Eukaryota; kingdom Viridiplantae; phylum Streptophyta; class Magnoliopsida; order Poales; family Poaceae; genus Triticum; species Triticum urartu. Next base: position 206,038,409 of record NC_053027.1, on the reverse strand, counting down.
ATATAATTGTGTTGATCGTGTAGTTTTAAATGTGCAGTTGTTTCATCGCTGCGAGGTTTGGTGTTCGACGACCTCGCCGTGCGTTTGACGAGCTCTGCCCCTTCGTTCGTGGGTGAGCACAAATGACAAGTCCTCCTCCCCCATTAATTATTTGATCTATTCCGATGAAACTTGATAGCTAGCTATATATGTGTCTTGAATCATCAGTATGCGTAACCAATATGTGTCTCCCGTTCGAAAGCGTCATAGTTATAAATATGCATGCATTTGCATATTTATAACCTTGATTCTTTCGAATTGTCCAACGCTATCCATGGACAGCCCGAGTATGTGTAGATTGGGTTCGTTTTTCCATATGCTTTGCTCCGGATCCGACGCATATATTTCGTCAGTGCCTCCCCTGTTGTTCTCCGGGTACACATCCTCTTTGTTTATTGCAGAGACGTGTATCAGGAGAACAGCGGGGAGGTGTTGCCGAAATTTTGCGTCGGATCCGGAGCATAGCATGGGAAAATATACCCAATCTACACATACACGGGTGGGATTAGGACCTATCATTACCTATTAGAGTGTAGGTTGCATGGACGTAATAAAATTGACAAAGTAGATCAACTGATGAATACATACATGGTGAATTACATATATAATTGTTGTGTGTCCAGTAGCTCTGAAAGTCAAGATGAATGACCGTGCTTGGATGTATACCGGTCACACTGGTCAGAACAAATGGAGCGCTGAATGGTTCACAAAAACTAAGGGGTTTGTGCAAGCTACATTTGCAAATGGCCAAAAGAAAACCTGGTGCCCCTGTTTCCGGTGCGGCAATTGGGAAAAGAAGACAGAGGTTGAAATGGGCAAACACCTGCAGAAGAGTGGTTTTACGCCCGATTATACGGTGTGGACATTTCATGGTGAGTCTGCCCAACGTGACCGAGCTGAGGTGGATCGTCGTCGCACCGACGAGCATGGTACCGGGATGGAAAACATGGTGCAAGGCTATGATGATGCTCGGGATTCGGACGAGGAGATGGAGGAATCTGCAAAGGCCTTCAATGAAATGTTGGAGTCTTCGAAACGTCCGCTCCACAAGCACACTGAGCTTTGTCAGTTGGATGCCATCTCACAAGTAATGGCTCTGAAGGCTCAGTTCAACTTGGGCAGAGAATGCTATGACGCAATTATGACAGTATTTGGACGCTTTCTACCCAAAGGCCATGTAATGCCTGCAAACCTGTACCAGTCGGACAAAATCCTCCATGCACTGAAGATGCCCTATGAGAAGATACATGCCTGTGAGAAAGGATGTGCCTTATTTAGGCTTGACTATGCGGACTTGAACTATTGTCCCATTTGCAAGTCTTCCAGGTATATTGTGGTAGACAACGGTATGGGTGAGAAGACACAGACCAAAATCCCCGAAAGTCAACAAATTGTTGTGTATCTGCTATCGGCGAAGGAGGTACCGAGTATTATGGGAGAGTTGAAGCAATTTATGAACTTCTGTTCTATGGTGAAAATCCACCGAATGTCGTAGTCTTCAAATGTTATTGGTTTCAGCCGAAGGAGACTAGAAGGACTCATGAGCATGTAGGGCTAGTTGAAATCAACCAAAGCACTCATTTAGATGTTCCTGATGTCTATATTATGGCTCAACAGGCGACCCAAGTATTCTATCTACCGTGGGCCTGCCAAACTAATCCAAATCTGAAAGGTTGGGATGTCGTTTATGAAGTGCCACCACGTGCTAGACTTTCTCCCCCAAAGGAAGAGGATTATGAACCTCACATTAACCCAGACACATATGAAGGAGAATTCTTCCAAGAGACACGTCTTTCCAAAAAGCGTTTCAAGAACCGCCATACTTCACCCCAAAACATTGAAGTAGATAGCGACAATGAATCCGACATCACCCCACAGGAGGAACAAGAAGAGCCGGAACAAGAAGAGGTTACTGCTGCGGATGACCTGTCAATGCTTGACCGATTACGTCAAGGTGGCCTTGCACATGTTGATGCCAATGAACCCTATGAGCCCGTCATTGATTATAGTGATGATGATGATTATGCATTTATTGATGATACTGATCGAGATTATTAGTAGTGTCAGGTATTACATTTTTTTATGTTGTACTTGATGATGATACACTTAAGTGATACACATATTATTATTCATGTCGGTCTTTTTTTATGTTGTACTAATTTCGTTTACTGTTTTTCATGGCAGGTGTTGAAAGATGGTGAGCGCTGGTCGGGAGCGTGGTCTGAGGTCTTCCATTCCAGACGCACCTCTCCGCCGAGCGTTGCTTGACAGTATGGCCACACCGCCGGGCCCTTCTTCGTCGACCGCGGTGCCCAGCAGGGGACGAGCTCGAGGTAGGAAGAGAGGAGGTGGGGCACGTGGTCGTGGGAGAGGAGGTAGGGCTACGGCGCCTTCCTCGCCGCCACCCCCGGCTGTTTCACCCGAGCACGTGACTGCTAGGGTGGACTCGTCCGAGGAGGAGGCTACACGGACTCCGGTCCACGAGCCTCCGGTCCACGGGTCTTGGGCCCACGAGCCTCGGGTCGACTGGCCTTCGGCCCACGAGAGTTCGGCCCACGTGACCCCGGAGGAGCACACGTCCGGATGGGGTACCTGGCCAGATCAGCCCGAGGAGCCGAGTGGCCATGCTGATGATGGTGGGGAGCCGACTGATCTTGAGGAGGACGGGGGCACCATCTACCAGCGTGGTGCTACACGGCTCCCGTCCGTGCCGGTGACCCGTGAGCAGAGGTGGTTGATTTTCCCTGATGGGGAGAGGTACGTAAGTGCATTTAATATTTTTGTACCTTGTGCATTCACGTTTTTTCAAATAACTAATGCGTTGGCCTTGTCATGCTGCAGGGGTTGGGACCACCATCATAGTGTCCGCCGGCCCAACTCCGTCCTTGGAGTTCTTTGCCGGCAAAACTTCCCGGGGTTTGTCACGTTGCCTGGTGAGGGTCGGCTTCCAGAGCTTGGATTGAGCTGGGAGCACTACGTGGCTGCCCCGGCCCCGCCGGATGAGATTATCGACAGTGTCGTGTGCGACACGAGGGCAGACATGGTGATCAGAAAGTTTTGGGTAATTTCTCCTTTACACATTTAAAAATCTTCAACTAGCTAGTTATTAATTGTACTAATCAATATTGTCTCATTTGATTGCAGACATTCTACAGGTGTGAGGAGGGATACGAGGAGGACGCGGCACATGTTATCGAGAACGTCTGCAAGCGCCTACTCCAGAACTTACGGCACGAGGCTCGGGTGCAGGCTGTTCGAGACTACTACGCCTTGCGTGGTATCAAGAAGACCAAGCCGGCGTTCCGCGATAAGTTCCTGAGTAAGGAGCAGTACATGAAGGTAATTCTTAAGGCCTTCTCTACTTAAGTTCCTTTATTTAGTAATTCTTAGCCGTAGCGCTCAAGTTTCTATTTGCCAACTTAGGCGCCTCCGAGATGGTGTGCGGATCGGATGGATTGTTGGGAGGTGTTGGTCGATGAGTGGTGCTCTCCACAATGGCTAGCCCTCCACAACGAGGCCAAGGACAAACGTGCCCAAATGGAAGGTGTGCCACACCATCAAGGCAGCTCCAACTTATATCAGTTCGGGCGCAACTGGGTATGTGGTTTGCTTCATGATTCATGCAATTCATTCATCATGCTAGCTTGAGCCCTTTAATTACTAATTTTCATTGTTTCTCTCTTTCAGGCACGCTACAATAAGGCGGATAAGGTGCCAGAGGTGTACGACCTGTATGCCATGGCCCACACTGCCTCTTTCAAGAAAGTCAAGGCTTTCTCTCAGTCTGACCTCGATGATGCAAACAACTTCACCAACATCTCCTCCCACAACAAGCTCGTGAGATATAGAGATGAGGGGAAGGCGAGGAAAGGGGAGGACTTTAACCCGAGCCAGGGTCCCATTGATCCAGAGCTGTTGATGATATCTGGTGGCGGGAGGTCCCATGGCTCCATAGCCATGGGAGATGGACTTATCCGTTGTCCTAGCACTCTCCCGGAGATCAAGGCGCGCCAGTCGAGCTCCGCTCCTGAGATAAGGCCTCGTGAACGGCCAGTGCAACTCGCCATCAAGGTTAGTGATACGTACTCAGTTATCTTTCTCCATTACATTCTGTGCGCTTCCATCAATGATTACAAATGGTCATGTGAGTGGTGTTGCAGGCTGCTATACAGAGTGAGAGAGATAGAACGGAGAAACTTCTGGCGGAGGCGGCGGAGAGGCAGCGGGAGTTGGAGGAGAGGACGACAAAGATGATGGAGGAGGAGAGGGCACGGAATGACATGCAGGCAAGGGCCATGTACGAGCTCCTTGTGGTAAGTTTCTTCTGCAGATTATCCAAAACATTCATGTAGTGTTTGTCTCATTACTAACTAGTATGACTGAGTCATCAAAACCAAATGTGTAGTCTGTGTGCGAGAAGACAGGTCAGACCGCTCCGCCGATGCCAGTGATTGCTCCTGGGACCACGGTGAGTTTTATTGAATGGACATTACTTGCTAGTCTTAACATTTGAGTGTCATCATGCTAACAAGACATTGGAAATGATCTTTGGTGCAGCGTAACTCCAGACAAGCATCGCACGATCCTTCTCCAGCTACCGACACGAGCCACCCCGCTCCTACACCTCCTACATCTTGGTAAGTTTATCTAGTGTTTTGCTTAACACATGCATAAAGACCTAGACTTAGCTTTATTTCCTCCAATGCTTACCATAATGACCTAGACTTAGCTTCTTCACCTCCAAAATGACTTAATAAGCTTACTGACCTCCAAAACCATCCATTTTACCTAAGTTAGCTCTAAAACGATCTGTACTTAGCTTTGTTTCCTCCAAAATGACCAAAGTTAGCTCTAATATGCTTAGTTAACTAGGTTTGCTCAATAATGACATGTACTTAGCTTACTTATGTCAAAAATGGCATAATTATCTTAGTTAGCTCATAAACGATCCATTTTACCTAAGTTAGTTCTAAAATGATCCATTTTACCTTACTTAGCTCATAAACGATCCATTTTACCTACGTTAGCTCTAAAATGACCCATTTAACCTTACTTAGCTCATAAATGATCCATTCTACCCAAGTTAGCTCTAAAATGACCCATTTTACCTAGGTTAGCTCCAAAATGATCCATCTTACCTAGGTTACCTCTAAAATGATGCATTTTACCTAAGTTTGCTCATAAGCGATCCATTGCACCTAGGTTAGCTCATAAATAATCCATTTCACCTAAGTTAGCTCACAAATGATCAATTTCACCTAAATTAGCTCATAAATGTCATATATTCTTCTTCTTCTTCTTCTTCTTCTTCTTCTAATCTTCTTCTTCTAACTTTCTTATTTCCCATTTTGCAGAATTCATTCACTTCACGGAAGCTTGCATAGATGGAGTGCTTGTTTGGATGAACTATGTTTCCTTTGTATCTATGAACTATGCATCTATGGTAGGATGACACTATTGTAATATGTATGGTTGGATGCATGTATATGTCGAACTTGCTATGTATGGTTGATGGAACTATGCATGTATGATGAAATTATATGTGTTGGATATCTCATATGTTTGCTGTGAACTTGCCATGTGAAAAATATATATGTATCATCTATTTGCTGTGAAAATGGTTGGGTATATGAAAAAACAGAGGCAATGCAGGCTCTTTGCCGTCTGCCACTGACGGCAACGGGCTCTTTGCCGTCTGCCGCGGACGGCAAAGAAGCCACGTGGCATCCAGCTGTGCTTCCTGGGAGCTGACCCATTTGGTCAGTTTGCCTACAGTGGCAGACGGCAAAGACTTTGCCGTGAGTGGCAGACGGCAAAGAACCTGCCATGTAGTGACGTGTCGATGACATCATACGGCGGACGGCAAAGACCCTAGAAATTTTGCCGTCAACGGCGGACGGCAAAGGCCTTCCATTAGCCACTTAACGGACTGACAGCGCAATTATTGCCGTCCGCTCTCTTTGCCGTCCGCCGTGCTCTCTTTGCCGTCCGCCGCAGACGGCAAAGACTTTGCCGTCAGTAGCAGACGGCAAAGTAGCTGTTTACCGAAGCCTACTTTTCCGGAGCCTTTTGCCGTCCGCGGCTGACGGCAAAGGCCTTTGCCGTCCGCCGTTCAGGCCTTTGCCGTCCGCCGTGGAAGACGGCAAAGTAGCTGATTCCTGTAGTGATGGCTCTCTCAAAAGGTGTGTACAGCAAGGATGATTGTGGTAAACTAATAAGCAAAGATTCAAATCATAAAAGACGATCCAAGCAAAACACATATCATGTGGTGAATAAAAATATAGCTCCAAGTAAAGTTACCGATAGAAGTGGACGAAAGAGGGGATGCCTTCCGGGGCATCCCCAAGCTTTGGCTTTTAGGTGTCCTTAGATTATCTTGGGGGTGCCATGGGCATCCCCAAGCTTAGGATCTTTCCACTTCTTGTTCCATAATCCATCAAATCTTTACCCAAAACTTGAAAACTTCACAACACAAAACTTAAAGTAGAAAACTCGTGAGCTCCGTTAGCGAAAGAAAACAAAAGACCACTTCAAGGTACTGTAATGAACTCATTCTTTATTTATATGGGTGTTATACCTACTGTATTCCAACTTATCTTTGGATTATAAACTATTCGACTAGCCATAGATTCATCAAAATAAGCAAACAACACACGAAAAACAGAATCTGTCAAAAACAGAACAGTCTGTAGTAATCTCTATCTAGCTCAAGATCTGGAACCCCAAAAATTCTAAAATAAATTTCTGGACGTGAGGAATTTATCTGTTAATCGTCTGCAAAAAGAATTAACTACATAACACTTTCCAAATAAAAATGACAGCAGTTCTCATGAGCGCTAAAGTTTCTGTTTTTTACAGCAAGTTCAACAAGACTTTCCCCAAGTCTTCCCAACGGTTCTACTTGGCACAAACACTAATTAAACACAAAAACACAACCAAAACAGAGGCTAGATAATTTATTTATTACTAAACAGGAGCAAAAAAGCAAGGAATGAAAATAAAATTGGGTTGCCTCCCAACAAGCGCTATCGTTTAACGCCCCTAGCTAGGCATAACAAGCAAGAATAGATCTAGGTATTGCCATCTTTGGTAGGCAAATTTTCAATGAGGCATCTATTTCCCTTAGGAATTTTCTTTCTAGTGATTATCAAACTCTTAGGCACAAGATCGAAAAATTCATTTGTAGCAATCGGTTCCTTAATGATAGCAAAAAGATTGGGATGAATACTTATAGATTTAAGATCCGCAGTTTCCTTACTAGATGGTTCACCCTTATTTTTAGGAACATACATAAGCTTGGCAATTTTAGTAGGAGGACTTGGAGTATTCTTTACGTAAGAAAAAGTGGTTCCCAAGTTTGTAATGATACCCTCAAGTTTATCAATTCTAGAAGAATCTAAGTTTATCTTCTCAGTAACTATGGGTTCCTTTTCCTTAATATTTTTCAAAGTCATTCCTATCTTAGATCCATATTGAGTAATTTGATTGTGGATCTTTTTGTCTAGGTTTTCAGACGAAGAGTAAGGTGCGCTAGGTCGTTGGCATGCATTCAGTTTTGCCGTGGAGTTGGATGGACTCTACCACCTTCGAAGCTTCCACTGTTATCTTATTTAGATGGCCTTCATCCATATTATTGTAATAAGTTCTCTTTTGAGACATTCGATATAATAAGTGTGTGATTGAACTCTGTTATAAAACCTCGAGTACTATGTGTGTCAGCAATAACGATCCAGGGATGACACTTAAACACAGAGACTTGACCGTCTGAGGTCGGGTCGCTACAGATACACACCATTTTTCATGGGGTACGACACAGAGGCTGTCTTGCCCTGCGACATTATTCATGACTCACCTTTAGTGCGCATGTATGAAGAGAGAGAAGCCGAGCTAGATAGGCAGGATGACCTAGACGGCCTGGAGGAGGAGCGCGATATTGCAAAAGCTCGTTCCGCATTCCATCAACAATAGGCTTGGAGATGCCAAAGCAGAGAAGTGCGGGCCAAGACTTATAATGTTCGTGAACTCATTTTATGCCTCCCAGAGAAGAAGAAGGACAAGTTCAAACCAAAATGGGTGGGTCCCTTCATTATAGATGAAGTTCTCACAGGAGGACCCTACCGCCTTCATAATGCATCGGATAATCACCTAGAGCCGAATCCATGGAACGCTGCTCGGCTCCGAAGATTCTACGCATAAGTTCGACCATACCTTTATTTCGTTCTTTTTTCTCCTCTTCATTTTGTTTTTTGTTTTCTCGTTTTTATATGATTTCCAGGATGTGTTCGGATAAGCCGAACACTTGAGGGGTACACATCCTGAAATGTATACACCCCACCATGACTGGGGCTTCTTTAACTGAAGCTCACTATTATTCCGAACCCTAGAGCTCACAATGTATGTGTCGTTTGCTTATATACACCCCTTTTTTGCCATTATATGCACCTCTATGACTTAAGTTTTTCCCAAGCTGGGTTGCCTTGCTCCTTTGTTTATGCCCTACGTTCCCGATTGTTTGGCTAGGGCATAAAGGGAGCACCTCTGCGATTGTTACAACCGGGTCATCCGGACATGTACCTCAGACGGGTGAAGCCGAAAGCTAGCGTTCTTAAGATAATAATTGGTCGGCAATCGAACGACAGATTGTTACATTATTGTCACCACTCTAAACATCGCGGGACAACTTTTTCCGTATTGCAGACCAAAGCCACGGCATGCATGATCACAGCATGCCCACCCAAGGAAAGGAACCCTTAACGGAACTATTCTCCTTGGAAGATGTTTCGTACATATGTAATATAACATACAACCCAACTAATTTTTTTTTCTATTCGAGCACAATGACTGGGTTGCCTGGCTTCCGAACATAGTGAATGCTTCTTTTTCATTCCAAATAGTATCCGAAAACACTCCACCATTTTGGTTCAGAGGTTAAAGCCGAAAGCCTGCGATGACAAAACTTCTCACATGTCCGGCACCTCTTGGAAGACTGTGAGGTTTTTGCAACGCTCTCGGTCCACTTGCATTTTGAACGACTACCCTGCGCAGGGGCCGCCCTTGAGGAAGTACGGTTCACCGTGCGCCGGTCCTATTGAAGTCTGGATCAGTATAATGGATAAAGGTGCAAGTATGGACTTCCTTTGAAGAGCCCTCTGAATACTTACGATGTAGAAGGGATAGAGGCGGGGGTAGTCGGCGGTGATAGCCACTTCAGAGCCGTCGAGGCTCATTTGATAAATGCCCCATCATCAAACTCTATGTATATATCCGGATCCTCGTGAAACCAAGGTCTTCATCGCGATTATGGTCCTCTAGCTGTGGGGCGGGACAGTGAACGTCCTCGATCATCTTCCGCCATGACTGTTTTAACAAAGAACAGATTGGATTGGCATCTCGTGATAGCGATATGGAAACACAGAAAATCGAAGTCTTACCCATTCAATGGGATTGTACATGGAATAGCCTTCCCGGCAGTTTAAGTGGAGGAAATCTTCTTTTTCACCCTTATACAGATCGGCCAAGATTGTGGCCAGTTTGGCAGGGGTATCCGGACCCTTTCGTCTATAACGGGATGCATCATCTTCTCCGTTGTAACACCATAAGGGAGTTACTCTGGATTGGAGAGGCTCGACGCACCTCTTTATTGCAATAGCCAAAACCTCGACTATCGAGAGCTCGGTATGGGCTAGTAACCTGACCTTACTAACCAACCTTTTTATTTCCGCACTGTCTTCCTCCTTGGGACTTTGGGGACACTAGTGGAAATGCTTCTTTAAAGGAGCGCTGGAGAATTCAGGGAGGTCACGCCGAACTGGGTCCGACAGTGGGACGTCATCCATGTAGAACCATTCCGAAGCCCACTGTGAGTATACCTCTTTGGGAGTTCCTATGAGGTATCCGGATCCGGCTATATGACATACTTCGGCACCGCCTACTTCAAATATGGAGCCTCCTCGATGGCGGGGAACAAGGCAAAATAACTTCCTCCATAGTTCAAAATGGACCTCAATGCCTAAGAATAGTTTGCAGAGGGCCACGAAACCTGAGATGTGCAGAATCGAACCTGGGGTAAGGTTGTGCAGTTGGATGCCGTAGTATTCCAACAGGCCCCTAAGAAAGGGATGGATTGGAAATCTGAGACCCCGCAATAGGAACGGGATGAAGCACACCCTGTCCTCCTTATTGGGGTTGGGGAAGTTCTCAGCCATCACATCGTTGCCGATTGAAGCCAATCCCGCTCGAACGGAGACTAGATCTGTGAGGGGAAGATAGCCCTGCGTCTGGAGTCAACTCAGCTGAAGATGAGGCACTGAGCAACTCTGCCAATCACCCTCTTGAGGGCCATGGGGGCGCAAAGAGGAGCCTGGGGCACTGGCCATGTTAGAAGGCTTTTTTCGTGGCTGATCTTGACGGTTTTCCTTTTGCGTGATGTGAGATAGCATTTGGGGATCTAAATCTCCTTATATAGACGTCGTCTGAGTGCAGTGAGGGACTTATTTGCAAAAAATCATGGTTCGTTTGTATTCACCCGACGCATGGAAATCGAAGCAGCAACAAGGATTCATAATGACATAACATAGAGATCAGAATCAGACTATAGCTGGTCCGAAGTAAACTGAAGAACCCGCCTTGCAAAGCCGAAGACATAAGCCGGATACTACGTCGTCATTGAAGGCAAGTTCGGGGGCTACTGAGGGAGGCCTGGATTTGGGGGTCCTCAGGTGTCCGGCCTGTTCAAGCATGGGCCGGGCTGATGGGTTGTGAAGATAGAACGGAAGATTATTCACCATGTTTGGATAGGATGCCTGGATGCGTGAAAGGCAAGATCGGAGACTGGATGTGCTGTTTCCTTCCCTTGTAAACCTACTCTCTACCCCTCCGGTGCATATATAAACTGGAGGGTTTAGTCCTTGGGGATCATATCAGAATGCATATAGGCTAAACATCTAGGGTTTAGCCATTACGATCTCGAGGTAGATCGATTCTTGTAACCCCTATACTCATCAAATACAATCAAGCATGACGTAGGGTTTTACCTCCATTAAGAGGGCCCGAACCTGGGTAAACATCGTGTTCCCTATGTCCCTTGTTACCTTCGATCCCCAGACGCACAGTTTGGGACCCCCTACCCGAGATTGGCCGGTTTTGACACCAACAATGGCTACCGGGGAAAGTGAAACACTTTGGATGGAAAGTTCTGAAGGGAGTTATGCCTTGTTATTGGATGTTGGCAAGTCGGCATATACCTTTACTTCCGCAATGTCCGCTCTGTAGTATTGGAATGGAGGACATCCAGCATTGCATGTTTACTTGTTCTCGAGCCTATGCAATTTGGAAAGAGTTGGGGTTATCAACTGAAATAGATAAGGTGGTCTGTCAGGATCGCTCTGGCTCAGTTAATCTAGACTCCTTGTTCTAGGTACACTCGACGGTGCATAACATTCCTACACCCGAATTCATATTGGTGGCCATGTGGTTCATCTGGTAGCAGAGGACACTTTATACGAAAGGGGAAACTATCCTTCCAATAGAACAAGCTGCGATGTCAATACGGGTTCTAGCTACAAATTTCATACGAGCAAATATGCCAAACCAAGCTGTTCGGAAGAGTAACCAAGTATGGAAGAAACCGAAAGTGGGAGTGGTAAAAATAAATGTTGATGCATACTTTCTTGCGGATAATCTCTCGGGTTCATGTGGAGTCATAGCACGTAATGATCAAGGACAGTTCTTAGGCGCAGCTACTCAATTGATACCCCATGTGCCCACCATAGAAGAAGCATAAATGATTGCTATCCGGTGTGGATTGAATTTAGCTGCAAATTTGGATGCACAAAGATGGTGATAGAATCTAACAGCACAAGGGCATTGGAGGCAATATTAGACCCTCATGCATATATGGGAACAACAGTGCCTATTATAGCGGAGTGCTCCCTAATGACAATAGAATTTTCTCATATATCCTTTGATCATTGTAGCGGAGAGGCGAACTCGGTAGAGATGCTCTAGTAAGACATTGTATTAGCACGAGAAATTCTGAACTATGGGAAACAAACATCTGTGACTTTATTCTTCACCTTTTTGCAAACGACCTGGCTATCATTTGATGAATAAAGTTATTATGCTAAAAAATATCAAAACCGATGACATCAACATGAATCTTTTTGGTTTTTGGCTGAAAAATGTTTTATCTCCTAATTAAAAATCCAATTAAGAATCCGTTTTCACCATTAAATCTATCTCGACGAGATCTTCAAAACTAGATCCCATGTTGATATGTTTCGACGAAAAAATTTGACCAAAAGTTGCCATGATGTTTACACAGTAGTTGTCATAGTGTTTACACCAAAGTTGCCATGTGGCAGTTTTAGTTGATAGAGCATGGCAATTTTAGTATTTTGACCATTAAAAATATTTTTTGTATGAACCATGGCAATTTTAAGTGCATGTATCATGAAAATTTTAGTTTATGGTTCATGGCAAGTCTAGTTTCTTAATTCTCCGTTTTATAATATGTCAATTTTTACTTTTAAATGTAGAAGAAAATAGATGAAACATATCATGGCAACTTCAGTGTAAACACCATGGCTTCATGTGCAATAGACATGGCAAATTTTAACCCAAAAAAGTCATCGAAACGATCTAGTTTCAAAGATCTCGTCAAGACGGATTTAATGGTGAAAACGGATCTTCAATCGGAATTTTCATTTAAGAGATAAAATATTTTAAAAACTGGAAATCAAAAAAGATTCCCTCATGCATGCATGCAGTGACGTGGCACAGACCGTGTGTTATAAGGCATGTGGGCGGATGTCGCTCCCACCACACGTGTGGGCATTATCAGCGTCCAAATTTTAATTTAGACAATGATCTAAAAATGATTCCTTCTTAAAATCTCACATCTTCTAGGAGGTAGTCTATATGTAGCTCTAGCGTAGATTCAACCATTTTCTACTGACGACGAGGTTAGGGTTTCTCATTGCGGATGCACGATAAGATCTGAGGATGTCAGGTGTTTTAGATCTATTCAATAATTCAATGGAGATGACTGCAGCTCCAAGGCGTTGGTCCTTAGGGGTCCATGCACGCGGTTATCATCGACAGGGGTCAAGTCGGCCCCTGGTAGGGGAGCAGCGATGGCACATCGATGACTCGTTTCTTGCGTCCGTACCGGCCGCTCATTGGTTTAGGGGCCTCGATGTAATTTTTATTATGTTTGAGGTGTTTTGTACTTTTAGTGAAACTTTATTATAGCCGGATCCCTTCCGACCAAAAAGTGTCATTTCTGAAATGCCATGTGAAAAAGAGCATTGGTGGGTCTTGACTGTGAGCATAGGGTGTTGCATACTCAAAAGTGTGATTTTGTCAAATATCATGTGAAAAAGTTGATCCTGGTTCTAGAAAACATTTCAGAAAAATTGTAGTTATGTGAAATGCATTCCACAATTAAGGTATGCATAATGCATCTTTGTATTTTTCCAACTATGCTATACATAGGGACTACTCGGTATTTTCAAATGGAGATATCATGATCTAATTATTCCCAACAAAATATGTTAGAAAATATATTTTTCATGTAAATTAACACATGATTTCGTATAGATATTCTGGAAATACCCACCCACCTATAAAACTAGTTTCTTGAATATGTCTTGAATAAGGTCAATAGAACACTTAACAAGAAATCCGAGTTGTGTGCACTTTATATATGTTGGACTATCAGACAATCAGAAAGTTTTCAATTTCTTGTGGGTAATTCACTTCACTAACTAGTGGCGATGCTAAAAATTCAAGCATGTGATGTCAATTTAAACTTGTGATGTCAAATACATGTATGTTTACAATTTTGTACTATCATTTTGACTAATTTTACTTGTATCTAAGGATTTTGCCAAATTATTATGTTGTCAGTCGACCACACAGCTTGAACGTGGCTTTACCATTGTGACTAAGTACTGGGTCCATATGTAGTCCACACTTCAATTTGTAGAGGTGCAATATTTTCATGCCTTTGTGCGTAACCACTTGAAGAGGGTAGTTTTTTGAGAGAAATGTCGGCTTTATTGATTACTTGAAACAAAGTGATGTCTACTACGCAACCTTCTTCTTGTAGACGTTGTTGGGCCTCCAAGTGCAGAGGTTTGTAGGACAGTAGCAAATTTCCCTCGAGTGGATGACCTAAGGTTTATCAATCCGTGGGAGGCGTAGGATGTAGATGATCTCTCTCAAACAACCCTACAACCAAATAACAAAGAGTCTCTTGTGTCCAAAACACACCCAATACAATGGCAAATTGCATAGGTGCACTAGTTCGGCGAAGAGATGGTGATACAAGTGCAATATGGATGGTAGATATAGGTTTTTGTAATCTAAAATATAAAAACATCAAGGTAACTAATGGTAAAAGTGAGCACAAACGGTATTGCAATGCTAGGAAACAAGGCCTAGGGTTCATACTTTTACTAGTGCAAGTTCTCTCAACAAGGATAACATAATTAGATCATATAAAAATCCCTCAACATGCAACAAAGAGTCACTCCAAAGTCACTAATAGCGGAGAACAAACGAAGAGATTATTGTAGGGTACAAAATCACCTCAAAGTTATTCTTTCTGATCAATTCATTGGGCTATTCCTATAAGTGTCACAAACATCCCTAGAATTCATAGTAAAATAACACCTTAAGACGCACATCAACCAAAACCCTAATGTCACCTCAAGTATCCGCGGGTACGATAATACGATATGCATCACACAATCTCAGATTCATCTATTCAACCAACACAAAGAACTTCAAAGATTGCCCCAAAGTTTCTACTGGAGAGTCAAGACGAAAACATGTGCCAACCCCTATGCATAAGTTCACAAGGTCACCGAACTCGCAAGTTGATCACCAAAACATACATCAAGTGGATCACGTGAATATCCCACTGTCACCACATATAAGCATCTGCAAGACATACATCAAGTGTTCTCAAATCCTTAAAGACTCAATCGGATAAGATAACTTCAAAGGGTAAACTCAATTCATCACAAGGAGATAGAGGGGGAGAAACATCATAAGATCCAACTATAATAGCAAAGCTCGCGGTACATCAAGATCGTGCCATATCAAGAACACGAGACAGAGAGAGATCAAACACATAGCTACCGGTACATACCCTCAGTCCCGAGGGTGAGCTACACCCTCCTTGTCATGGAGAACGCCGGGATGATGAAGATGGCCACTGGTGATGATTCCCCCCTCCGGCAGGGTGCCGGAATAGGGTCCCGGTTGGTTTTTGGTGGCTACAGAGGCTTGCGGCAGCGGAACTCCCGATCTAGGATTCTTTTGGGGGATTTCTGTATTTATAGGAATTTTTGGCATCGGTCTCACGTCAGGGGGGGTCTCCGAGTCATCCACGAGAGAGTGGGGCGAGCCCAGGGGGTAGGGCGTGCCCTCCACCCTCGTGGATGGCTCGGGACTCTTCTAGCCCAACTCTTTTACTTCGGGGGCTTCTTTTGGTCCATAAAAAATCATCAAAAATTGGCACGTCAATTGAACTCCGTCTGGTATTCCTTTTCTGTAAAACTCAAAAACAAGGAAAAAACAGAAACTAGCACTGGCACTGGGCTCTAGGTTAATAGCTTAGTCCCAAAACTCATATAAAATAGCATATAAATGCATATAAAACATCAAAGATGGATAATATAATAGCATGGAATAGTAAAAAATTATAGATACATTGGAGACATATCAAGCATGCCCAAGCTTAATTCCCGCTCGTTCTCAAGTAGGTAAATGATAAAAACAGATTTTTGATGTTGAATGCTACCTAACATATTTATCAATGTAATATTCTTTATTGTGGCAAGAATATTCATATCCATAAGATTCAAAACAAAAGTTTAATATTGACATTAAAATAATAATACTTCAAGCATACTAACAAAGTAATCATGTCTTCTCAAAATAACATGGCCAAAGAGAGTTCATCCCTACAAAATCATATAGTCTAGCTATGCTCCATCTTCATCACACAAAATATTCAAATCATGCACAACCCCAATGACAAGCCAAGCAATTGTTTCATACTTTTGATGTTCCCAAACCTTTTCAACTTTCACGCAATACATGAGCGTGAGCCATGGACATAGCACTATAGGTGGAATAGACAGTGCTTGTGGACAAGACAAAAAGAAGGAGATAGTCTCACATCAACTAGGCGTATCAACGGGCTATGGAGATGCCCATCAATAGATATCAATGTGAGTGAGTAGGTATTGCCATGCAATGGATGTACTAGAGCTATAAGTGTATGAAAGCTCAAAAAGAAACTAAGTGGGTGTGCATCCAACTTGCTTGCTCACAAAGACCTAGGGCAATTTGAGGAAGCCCATCGTTGGAATATACAAGCCAAGTTCTATAATGAAAAATTCCCACTAGTATATGAAAGTGACAACATAGGAGACTCTCTATCATGAAGATCATGGTGCTACTTTGAAGCACAAGTGTGGTAAAAGGATAGTAGCATTGCCCCTACTCTCTTTTTCTCTCATTTTTTTGTTTTTTTGGGCCTTCTCTTTTTTGGCCTTTCTTTTTTTTCCTGACATGGGACAATGCTCTAATAATGAAGATCATCACACTTTTATTTACTTACAACACAAGAATTACAACTCGATACTTAGAACAAAATATGACTCTATATGAATCCCTTCGGCGGTGTACCGGGATGTGCAATGAATCAAGAGTGACATGTATGAAAGAATTGTGATTGGTGGCTTTGCCACAAATACAATGTCAACAACATGATCATGCAAAGCAATATGACAATGATGAAGTGTGTCATAGTAAACGAAACGGTGAAAAGTTGCATGGCAATATATCTCGGAATGGTTATGGAAATGCCATAATAGGTAGGTATGGTGGCTGTTTTGAGGAAGGTATATGGTGGGTTTATGGTACCGGCAAAAGTTGCGCAATACTAGAGAGGCTGGCAATGGTGGAAGGATGAGAGTGTGTATAATCCATGGACTCAACATTTTTCATAAAGAACTCACATACTTATTGCAAAAGTCTATTAGCTATCGAAACAAAGTACTATGCGCATGCTCCTGGGGGGATAGATTGGTAGAAAAAGACCATCGCTCGTCCCTAACCGCCACTCATAAGGAAGACAATCAAAAAATATCTCATGCTCCAACTTCGTTACGTAACGGTTCACCATACGTGCATGCTACGGGACTCACAAACCTTAACACAAGTATTCCTCAAATTCACAACTACTCACTAACATGGCTCTAATCACCATCTTCATATCTCAAAACAATCACAAGGAATCAAACTTCACATAGTATTCAGTGCACTTTATATGAAAGTTTTTATTATATCCCTCTTGGATGCCTATTATATTAGGACTAAATTCATAACCTAAGCAAATTACCATGATGTTTAAGACTCTCAAAATAATATAACTGAAGCATGAGAGTTCATCAATTTCTTCAAAATAAAACCATTGTCATGCTCTAAAAAGATATAAGGGAAGCACAAGAGCAAATGACAAACTACTCCAAAAGATATAAGTGAAGATCAATGAGTAGTTAAATGATTATGCAACTATGCGAAGACTCTCTAACATTTAAAAATTCCAGATCTTGGTATTTTATTCAAACAGAAAGCAAATCATAATAAGAGAAAATGATGCTCCAAGCAAAACACATATCATGGGGTGAATAAAAATATAGCTCCAAGCTTAGGCTCCAAGCAAACAGCAAGATGAAAGAGGGGATGCCATCCGGGGCATCCCCAAGCTTAGGCTCTTGGTTGTCCTTGAATATTACCTTGGTGTGCCTTAGGAATACCCAAGCTTAGGCTCTTTCTAATCCTTATTCCATAGTCCATCGAATCTTTACCCAAAACTTGAAAACTTCACAACACAAAACTCAACAGAAAACTCGTAAGCTCCGTCAGTATAAGAAAACAAATTACCACTTAGGTACTATCAAGACAAGATTCATAATTTTTCTCACATGAATCCTACTGTACCCTATCATTTCTACAATTTATATTAAGCAATATAAGCCATAGAAACTAGAAAGCAAGCAAACCATGCATCAAAAATAGAATCTATCAAAAACAGGACAGTCTGTAGTAATATGCAACTCTTGAATACTTCTGTAACTCCAAAAACTCTGAAAATTTAGGAAGTCCTGGGAAATTTGTTTATTAATACTCTGCAAAGAGAATCAGTATTTTATCGCGCTTCTGTTAAAAATGAAAACTAATCTCCTGGGCGCAAAAGTTTCTGTTTTTCAGCAGGATCAAATCAACTCTCATCGCAAGCCATCCCAAAGGTCTTACTTGACACTTTATTGAAACAGAAGCTATAGAACATGATTACTACAGTAGCTTAATCATGTGAACACACAAAAACAGTAGGGGTAAATATTGGGTTGTCTCCCAACAAGCGCTTTTTTTAATGCCTTAATAGCTAGGCATGATGATTTCAATGATGCTCATATAAAAGATAGGAATTGAAACATAATGGGAGCATCATGAAGCATATGACTAACACATTTAAGTCTAACCCACTTCCTATGCATAGGGATTTTTTGAGAAAACAATTTATTGGAACAAAAGTCAACTAGCATAGGAAGACAAAACAAGCATAACTCCAAAACTTTTAACACATAGAGAGGAAACTTGCTATTATTGCAATTCCTACAAGCATATATTCCTCCCTCATAATAATTTCCAGTAGCATCATGAATAAATTCAACAATATAACTTTCACATAAAGCACTATTTTTATGATGCACAAGCATATAAGTTTTATTACTCTCCACATAAGCAAAATTCTTCTCATTCAGAATAGTGGGAGTATCATAAGAAACTCGAATACTATAAATTGTTTCCACATTAAAAGAGTAATGTTAAGAAAAAGGGTAATCATAATCATGACAATTTTTATAAATATAATCATCACTACTTTTAATAGCATAAGTGTCATCACAATAATCACCATAAGTAGCAACTTTGTTCTCATCATAATCAATTGAAACCTCTTCCAAGATAGTGGAATCATTAATAAATAAAGTCACGACCTCTCCAGATCCACTTTCATAATTGTCACAATAAGATTCAACACCCTCCAAAATAGTGGGATCATTACTTCCTAAAGTTGACACTCTTCCAAACCCACTTTCATCAATATAATCATCATAAATAGGAGGCATGCTATCATCATAATAAATTTGCATATCAAAAGTTGGGAGGTTAAAAATATCATCTTCATAAAACATAGCATGCCAAGCTTGGGACAAACATTAATTGCATCAAATAAATTCTCAAACATGTCATTCTCATCAAACATATCATCCCCAAGTTTGGTCCTTTGCATATCATAAGCATAGTCAGTCTCATCATTAATAGTATGGATAGCACCAATAGTGTAACACCCCGAGAATCATGCTACAGTGATCTCCCTCTAATGGTGGTCATGTCATTGTGAACACTAAGCTAATTTTCCACTTGTCCAAAATTGAAGCCAAATTCTAATTTGAATTGCATATCAAATATTCACTTCTTCTGTCAGGCAATCAAAATAGTTCATAATTTGGAAATTATTCTCTAAGTATTTTTAATGTTGTAACCAACCTCACCTAAATTCCCAAATTCCCCTCAGAATTATTTGAGTGGTCCGGTAGCAATTAAATTTGCCTTTTCAATTTCCAAAAACCGTTAGACAACTCCAAATGGCCCCAAACTTTTTGTGCCATCTAGTATTGTTGTGTTTGATTCATGTGCAAAGTTTCACAATTAACGAAAATTGTTTGCTAGCTCATTTAAATAGAAACAGTAGCGAAAGGCATAAGCAAAATAAAAAAATAAGAGAAAAGAGTGCCAGGCGCTTGGGCTCTAGTGCTACAGAACCTAGGCCCGGCCCATCTCTCTCTTATTCTCATCCTCACCTATAGGAGGCAGAGAACCTGTGCGTGGAGCACATCCACGCGGCCCTGGCCGTTGTTGCCGCCGTGTCGACCATCCGGTGCACCCCCGATGAGGATAAGACCGCTCCCGACCCTGTAGACAAACCCTATCCCTCACTTATCCTCTTGCCCGTCCTATCCCTCTCGGTTTTGCTCGCTCCCGAGCTCTCGTCGACGCGCCGTCGCCATCCTCGCGGCCACTGGCCTCCCCGGCGATCAGGACGTTCTCCAGGAGCTCCGCCATCATCGACTCTTTCGCCTACCTCCGCTGAATCAAGCTAAGAGGTACCGTACGCTCGGGATCGAGTTGGTTTCCGCCACGGCCGTCGCATCTTGCTGTCGAGCTTGACGCATCCGGCCACCCCCGCAGCTCCTGACCTCGTCCACAAGCTCCGCGGTGAGCTCCTTGGCTGATTCCCCCCTTTTCCCCTTTATTTATCGCTGTTTGTCGTCGTCCCCGAGCTCGATCATCCTCTACCCTGGCCGCGTTCGAGCTTCAGTGTACGCGCACGCGTCGTGGCCGCGCGCCCCTTGCGCCCGTCGTCGCCCGGGCCCTGTGTTCGCTCCCCCTCGCCCCTGCACGACCTTCGTGTGGCTGCCGCCCCAGTCCGCCGCGCCCGCAGCCGCTCGCGCCTGCTACGGCACCCCGCTAGCCTGCCCACGCGCTGCTGCTACCCCGCGCGCTTGCTCGCGATCCCGCCGCCCGGGTCATGCCCCTGTTCCTGCTCGCCACTGACGTCGCCGCCTGCTGCTCCGCCCGGCGCTGCTGCTGCTGGTGCACGCCGCCGCCGCACCCTGTGCCACCCGCACGCGCGTGCGTGCCCACGCCTCGTGTCCGTCCCCTGCCCTGCACCCAGCACGCACGGCCGAGTGCATGTCGCTTGCTTCGCTGCTGCTTTGCTGCTCCCGCCACCGCATGTTGGTGTTGCCTGCTGCTGCTAATCACTGTAGGTGCGGCTAGCTTTGCGAATATTACATCGAGTAACCCCCTGGGCAGGCCCTAAACTGCGGTTAAACAGTTGTTAACATTAGTGAAAATAATATGAGTAGGTAGTGTACTTGACAAACTCCATTTTATTCCACTGGAACAAATCCATTTGGTGCATGGATTAAATCCTATCAAAATGACAAAAGTCTATGTTCTGTTAACAGAAAACCAAAAAAACAGTTTTATTTTCATAGGTACTTTAGTGCTCTTGATGTTCAAGCAAATGAACTCTAATATGGATGTGATTGGTACTAACATGTAGATCACAGAAAAGTACTCAAAATTGATATAAGGCACTAACTCATAGGATGTACAGGACAATAGTTGTAGTCTTTTGAAAACAGCCAAGTGATGTTTAAAAAACTGTCGAATTCTCAGACTTAGCAAAATTTCAGGGATTTCTAGAATATTGATTAAAACTTTAGAAATTCATATAAAATAAATCGTAGCTCGGATGGAAAAACTTTATACATGAAAGTTTTATTTCCGACTATTTATTGCAAGGCAACAGCCTCACAGTCCTTTATTAATAAAATGTAAGAAAGTTACAATCTTAGAATGTACAGAGTAAAGAAAGGATACTTACAAGAAAAGGCTAAGAAAGGTTAGCTATCCAAGAGAGAAGACTATCTCTATATTTACATTTAATCCTATGAGAAAGAAGAGATATGTCATGAATGAAATTTCTTCTCCAAGCTCTGAATGTCGGTTGTTCATTTATGAAAATCTTCCCATTCCTATGTATCCAAATGTTCCAGGTAGCAGTGAATAAGCAAGAATCATAATATATTTTTGACAGGAAGACTCCAGTCTTTGATGGCCATTTCCAAATATCATTGCTCTCACCATCCAGATTGATCAAAGGCAGGAGGGCCTGTAATTGCGTGAGTTCCGAGAAGGCCTCCTGCGAAAGAGGCAAATGGAAATGAGCCAAGATATCAGGTTGCTCCATAATGTCCTTGACTGTAACTGCATCATCTACAACAAATGAGTGTAGCCGAGGGAAACAATCCTGCAAGAGGACAACACGATTTCCCAGCTGCCAACGATCAGGCCAAAAAAGCAACGTGTCACCTCAGAACGACGAGACGAATCCAAATACGCGGCATGTTCATCTGTCACATGCCCCTAGCATGCTGAACATGGAACAATCCCCCTCCGGTTCGTCTGTCCGAAAATGCCAAAATTTGGGAAAACATTCCCGGATGTTCTTCCCCTTCGCCGGTATCATGTAGCACCACGTTAGATCATGTCTAGCTCTGCCTGCTGTCCTGCTATGCACTTGCTTGCTATGTATTTATTAGTTTTTCCCCCTCTTCTCTCCGGTAGACCCCGAGAATGATGCTGATGCCCTTGTGATCGACTACATCGACAACGACACTTCTTCCTTTTCAATAGAGCTTCCAGGCAAGCAAACCCCCCCTTGAGCATTCCGATATCGCCCATTTCTTTCCCTCTCATGCTTGCATTAGAACTGCTACTACTTTCTATATGATCCTACTCTGATGCATAGCCTGTTGTTGTTACCTGATTTCATACCCTATCTGCTTATCCTAAACTGCTTAGTATAGGTTGGTTAGTGATCCATCAGTGACCCCCCTTGTCCCAGTTGCCCTGCTTTATGTTCAATGACTCGATCAACGTGATCAACGTCCAGGCCCCAACACTGCACATCACCCCCTAGTTGTACGACACTACAGAGTTACTATCGAGTGCCGAGGGTGAACCTCATACATCACTCCTGATGAGATCTCTGTAGTGTAGCTATTCGGTCGGGATCATCGAGGGTGATTTCCTCCTTAACTACTTCCGATACGGCTCTGTTGTGCAACCCCTCAAGTGTGAACCTCGAGGGTGAATCCTCTTATGTTCACCTTGATGATTACATCGAGTGGAATTCACCGAGGGTGATTCCTCTGGTTTTCCCCTTGGTGTTGAACATACAGTTACTATGGCTACTATGACCTTACAACTGAACCATGTTACTAAAGACGGGTAGGCCCTGAGGGGTACGCGCGCGAGCTTAATAGCGAGCGATGTGGAGTCGGGTTGACCTGGAAGGTGCCCGCGAGATACTTACGGGGCGTGGCCGGGCATTCTTAGCCCTTGCCGCAAGTACTCGAGACGGGGTGATGGGGTCACATCGATCGTGAGTCTCTGCTTGTTACCGCGTGCTCCTAATCCACTACGATTTGGATATTTGATCCGAGGGGCCTCTGGCCTGATAGCACTAACCATCACGTGGGCATTGTATGGGCGTTCTGCGTCGTATACATCAGCCGAAGCTTAATAGACGTCAGCAACTGAGCGGCGCGCGCCGGGTTGGACTGCGTAAGCTCCTGCCTTGTTGAAGGAGGTAGCTAGGTCTGCTCATCGGCCGCGTTCGCAACGTGTAGGAGTTCCCGAGGAGATGGCCCATGACCCTTGGGGGCATAGGTTTAGTCCGACGTGCTGACCTCTCTATTAAGCCTAGGTCGGGTTGCAGCGTATTGTTTGGCCGAGGCTGGGCATGACCCAGGAAAGTGTGTCCGGCCGGAGTTAATCGAGCGTGGTGGGTAAGTTGGTGCACCCCTGCAGGGAAGAAAACATCTATCGATAGCCTGTCCTACGGTAACGGACACTTGGAGTTGTATCCCGATCAATACAACTAGAACTGGATACTTGTGATGAGAAATGGTTTGTGATGAGAAATGGATAGTATGGCTCTGGGATTGCTTTTTCGCAGGGAGTCGAGAAAGGATCTCTGGCCGAGGTTGATAACATTACTGCTACTTTACTTTATGCTACTCTACTCCCTCCTGTTGCTGCAAGATGGTGGTTTCCAGAAGATGCTAGTCTTTGATAGGCTAGGCTTTCCCCTTCCCTTCTGGCATTCTGCAGTTTAGTCCACAGATACAACCCATTCCTTTGATACAGATGCATACTTAGTTTAGATCTGATGTAAGTCTTGCGAGTACTTTGGATGAGTACTCACGGTTGCCTTGCTACTTCTTTTCCCCCCATACCGGATTGGTGCGACCAGATGACGGATCCCAGGAGCCGGACAACGCCACTGATGACTACTACTACCTGGATGATGCCTACTACTACGCGAAGACCGCAGACGACTAGGAGTAGTTAGGAGGCTCCCAGGCAGGAGGCCATGCCTTTTCGATCGATGTTGCTTTTGTGCTAGCCTTCTTATGGCAAACTTGTCTAACTTATGTCTGTACTCAGATATTGTTGTGTAGCAACCAGACCTCAAATGGTCTAATCTCTATGCTCAGGTGTCATCCCTGGATCAGTAATACTGACACCACACAGTACTTGAAGGATTTATAACAGAGTGGCAATCACACACTTATTACATTGAATGTCTCAAAAGAGAACTTGTTACAATAAATATGGCTTAAGGACATCTGATAACGATAACAGCGGAAGTCTTGGAAGATAAGTGAGTCCATCAACTCCAACGGCATCACTGAGTATAGGACCACGACCTAAAAACTCCTTAATCGTCATCTGAAAAGTCTACAACATTAACGTTGCAGCCCGAAACGGGTCAGCACATGGAATATGCTGGCAAAATAACACATAGAGAGTAATGGAATGAAATAGGCTATTCTATATGCATATTTGGCTGGTGAAAAGCTCTATGGTTATGGTTTTGCGTAAAGCCAATTTTTCCCTACTGCAAAGGAATAAATTTTATTTAACTATCATGGTAGTTGTTAAACATTGAGAATGGTTTACAGCATTCTCAATCCCAATTAAGCATCATCATTAAACAAAACCCAACAAAATTAAATTTTAGAGTAACATGTTGAGATTCATATGATAATCCAGGTACTAGATACTCAAGATGTCCATAAACGGGGACATGGCTAATCATGATTAGTTTATACACTCTGCAGAGTTTGCGCACTTTTCCCCACAAGACTCGATCGCCTCCGTTTGGTTTCTCGCACTACATGGTGTTTGAGAAGACGGATGACCGAGACATAGTCTTTCAGAAGCACTAGCACCTTACGATCGGGTAGACCGTTACACCTACTTTCCCCTACATCTGCTAGTCTACCACTGTAAGAGTTCGCACAACTTAATCAACTACGCTAGAGCCCATAATAGCTCGTGGCTGCACACGGAAGTTTCAAGTATGAATATTCTCATGATCCCTTTGAGCCTGGGTGGCGGTCCAAAAAAAACAGGCAATCGCTGGAATACCCAGGTGCCTCAATCCACCCAGATGTGTGTCTAAGTTGCCACCTTAAATAAACCATTAATTAACAATCTCACATCTGTCATGGATACACTCACCCAATCCACGTCTACTAGCATAGCATGGCATAATAAGCAAATGTAGAAGTAACTCCCAAAGGTTTGATAATAACAGGTAATAGGTACTACCACCCACAATTTAATTAGATCCTAATCATGCAATGTGTGAGGATTGATCTAATGCAATAAAGCTGGGTAGTGGGAAAGCATGATCAAAGTGTTACTTGCCTTGCTGATGATCCGGGAAACCTAGCGATTCGAAGTAGCAAGCGGCACACTCCGGGTACTCTATCGCAAACAAACAAGCATACAATAATTACTCAACTAATGCACAGGTAAACACAAATAAGAGATCTAACAATAAAGTTCAACTTAAGAACTCCGGTTGGCAAAAAGAATCAAATCGAACGAAGCAACGAAAGACAAACGGCAAAAGAAACAGGCTTCATTTACTATTCTGGATCTAGGGAAATTTTTACAATGGCAAAAACTTGTTTGAGTTGGTTAAACGGAAAGAGGGTTTCGAGACGAAACTCCAGGAGCTTGAATCGCCTGATTCCGATAAACGAGCGAAAAGTTAGACTAAAACGAAAATCGGATCAGAAATCGCGATATGAAAAATCGCGGATTTAATCCGAGAAAAAGAAAAACGACGAACGTTCGTTAAAACGAACGAACGTACGAACGATCGCTAATTAAATAAACCGGAAAAATTGATCTATTTAAAAAACCGAAACTAAAAAAACGAACAAAACCGTCGGAAAACTGAACGATTTTTCGAGAAAAACCGGAGGCGAAAAAAAACTACCTCCGGCAACTCCGGCGAACGGTGGCGGCGGTGCTCCGGCGGCGGCGGCGCGGGCGGGCAGCGGCGGCGGCCGGCTAGGGTTAGGGTTTTCGGGTGGGGCGGCTTGGGCTTTGGCCGGGGCCTCGGGGCACTTATAAGAGGCCCGACCAGGAGGAGTCCTGGCCGGTTACGGCCCAAGGTCAGTTCGGACTTTTTTTTAAATAAATACGCTCGGAAAAAAAACAAAAGGAATACTAAACGGACTCCAAAAATCCTGAAATAAATTTTCTCCGACTTCTAAAATCAAGCCGCACAGGATGAACATTTATTCGCGGCCTAAATGAAATTTTGAAAAATGCGCATTTTTCCTAAATTCAAATAAAATAGCAAATAAAACCAGAATAAAATCTTATTTGATTTTTTTATTTCCTCAATATTTCTTTATTTTGGGAAATTCTTTTTATTCCCTCTCTCGTATTTTTGTAATTGAAATAATTGAAGATAGAATAAATAAAATCAAATGATCCTATTTTCAAACTTTGAGACAAACTATAACGAAATCCCCAACTCTCTCCGAAGGTCCTTGAGTTGCGTGAAATTTCTAGGATCAACCAAAATGCAATAAATATGATATGCAAAGATGATCTAGTGTATAACATTCCAAATTGAAAATTTGGGATGTTACAAACCTACCCCCTTAAGATGAATCTCGCCCTCGAGATTCGGGTTGGCTAGAAAATAGGTGCGGGTGGTCCTTTAGCAAATCTTCCTCTCATTCCCAGGTGGCTTCATCCTCCATGTGATGGCTCCACTGAACTTTGCAAAACTTGATAACCTTGCTGCGGGTGACTCGACTGGCATACTCTAGAATCTTAACTGGTTTCTCCTCATAGGTCAATTCACTATCCAACTGAATAGCTTCCATTGGTACTGTATCTCTCAGCGGTATGTCAGCCATCTCTGCATGGCACTTCTTCAACTGGGATACGTGGAACACGTCGTGAACTCCTGACAATCCTTCAGGCAATTCCAACTTATAGGCTACTTCTCCCATACGATCCAAAACTTTGTATGGGCCTACAAAATGTGGCGCTAACTTTCCCTTAACTCCAAAGTGCTTAACTCCTCGAAGTGGTGATACTCGAAGATAAACTCGGTCTCCGACTACGTAAACTGTCTCCTTGCATTTAGAATCTGCATAACTCTTCTTCCTAGATTGAGCTACCTTGAGCCTATCGCGAATCAATTTCACTTTCTGTTCAGACTCCTTTATCAGATCCGGTCCAAACAACTGGCGGTCTCCAACTTCATCCCAAGACAATGGGGTCCTACACCTCCTTCCGTACAAGGCTTCGAAAGGGGCCATCTTCAAACTGAATTGATAGTTGTTGTTGTAAGAGAACTCTGCATATGACAAATTCTCGTCCCAGCTAGATCCGTAATCTAGCGCACAAGCTCTTAGCATATCGTCCAAAATCTGATTGACTCTCTCAGTCTGTCCCTCTGTCTGTGGGTGGAAAGCTGTGCTAAACTCCAGTCTGGTTCCCAAAGTTTCATGCAACTGATTCTAGAACTTTGAGGTAAATTGGGTTCCTCTATCTGATACTATGCTCCTTGGAACTCCATGCAGACAAACGATTCTAGTCATGTATATGTTTGCCAACTTTGCACTGGTATAGGTAGTCTTCACTGGAATGAAATGAGCTACCTTTGTCAAACGATCGACTACAACCCATATCGAGTCATAGCCTGAACGTGTTCTGGGCAATCCTGTAATAAAATCCATGCCTAACTTATCCCACTTCCATTCGGGTATCGGCAATGGTTGTAGCAATCCTGTTGGCTTCCGATGCTCTGCCTTTACTCTCTGACATACATCACAAACTGCTACATACTCCGCAATATCCTTCTTCATTCCGGTCCACCAGAAAGTATCCTTCAAATCCAAATACATCTTGGTATTTCCTGAGTGAATCGAATACGGTGAATCATGGGCCTCTTGTAAAATTAACTTCCTGATCTCTGAATCATTAGGCACATAAACACGGTCTTCAAACCATAAGGTATCGTGCTCATCTTCACGAAATCCCTTAGCTTTTCCTTTGCTCATTTTCTCCTTAATAGAAGCAATCTCCTTGTCAGTCTTTTGAGCTTCTCTAATCTTATCCATCAACATAGACAGAATCTCCAATGCTGCTACATAGCCTCTTGGAACTATTTCCAAACATAGGTCACGAAGATTTTCGGCTAACTCCCTTGGTAAATCTCCCATCATTAGGGTGTTGACATGGCTCTTACGGCTTAACGCGTCAGCTACTACGTTAGCCTTTCCGGGGTGATAATGCAATTTCATATCATAATCATTGATGGGCTCCAACCATCTCCTTTGTCTGAGGTTCAACTCCTTCTGTGTGAAAATATACTTCAAACTCTTATGATCCGTGTACACCTCGCAATGGTTTCCAATCAGAAAATGTCTCCAAGTCTTCAATGCATGCACTACGGCTACTAACTCCAAATCATGTGTAGCATAATTCAACTCATGAGGCTTAAGCTGTCGTGAGGCATATGAAACAACTCTTCCTTCCTGCATAAGAACTGCTCCAAGTCCTCGACGTGAACCGTCACAATACACCTCATAATCCTTGGTCTGATCCGGTAAAATCAACACTGGTGAGGTAACCAAATGTTTCTTCAACTCCTGAAAACTAGCCTCACATTCCTCAGTCCATTTGAACTTGGTATCCTTCTTCAACAATTCCGTCATAGGCTTCGCAATGTTTGAGAAATTCTCAATAAACCTCCGGTAGTATCCTGCGAGTCCAAGAAAACTCCGGATCTCTCCAACTGTGGTTGGCGCTTCCCACTTGGTCATGGTATCAACTTTAGTGGGATCTACTGCTATACCTCCTCCGGATATAACATGTCCGAGATCCAACTTCCTTCAACCAAAACTCACATTTGCTAAACTTGGCATATAATTTATGTTCTCTGACCTTTCCAAGAACCAAACGCAAATGCTCCTTATGCTCCTCTTCATTCTTCGAGTAAACTAGGATATCATCAATGAACACTACGACGAACTTATCCAAGAACTCCATAAACACTTTGTTCATCATGTTCATAAAATATGCAGGTGCGTTAGTCAGACCAAATGACATAACGTTATACTCGTACAACCCATACCTGATGGTAAAAGCCGTCTTAGGTATATCCTGTTCTCGAATCTTCAACTGGTGGTATCTTGATCGCAGATCGATCTTGGAAAACACCTTAGCTCCTTGCAATCGATCAAACAGATCATTGGTCATCGGTAGTGGGTACTTGTTCTTTATGGTTACTTCATTCAAACCTTGATAATCAACAACCATCCTTAACGATCCATCCTTCTTTTCCACTAGAAGTACTGGCGATCCCCAAGGCGATGAACTTGGGCGAATATATCCCTTATCCAGTAACTCCTTAATCTGCTTCCTGATTTCCACCAAATCCTTTGCAGGCATCCTATATGGTCTCTTTGATATTGGCCCTGTGCCTGGCAAAAGCTCAATCAAAAACTCAATATCTCTATCCGGTGGCATGCCTGGCAATTCTTCTGGAAATACATCGGGGAAATCCTTCTCTACTGGTACTTCCTCCTGCACAACTCATGTTAAACAATTTACTTGAGTCCTCTTCGGCACATGCCGGGATACATACTTGATCCTTCTCCCTTCTGGGGTGGTAAGCAAGATTGACTTACTGGCGCAATCGATGTTTCCTCCATACATCGACAACCAATCCATACCCAGAATTACATCCAAACCTTGTGATTCCAATATTATCAAATCCGAGGGAAACACATGCCTACCTATACTTAATGGCACCTGAAAACATCCTTGGCTAGCCATATACTCCGCTCCTGGTGAGCTTACTAACATAGGTGTTCTAAGAACTTTGGTGGGCAGGATATACTTATCCACAAATCCCCTTGATATGTATGAATGCGATGCACCAGTATCGAAAAGAACGAGTGCAGTAAATGCCTTAACCAAAAACTTACCGATTATTGCATCCGGCTGCTCTTCAACCTCCTCCATGTTAACGTGGTTCACCTGTCCCCTGTTGAAAGGGTTCGGCTTCTTTCCAGAGCTTCCATTGCCATTTCCATTCTGGGATTCAAGACATTCATTGGCATAATGTCCGGTCTTCTGGCACTTAAAACAAGTGACTTGGCTCAGGTCTCTCTTGGCTGGGGTCGATGGGTTGGTACGGTTCTGGCCGTTACTTCCTCCATTCCCATTACCATTCTTGGTGCCATTGTGATTGTGAGAGCTAACTCCTCCATGGGTATGCTGAAAATGTCCTCCCGGTCTAGGGGTAAAACGTGGCTTCTGCTGAGCTCCTGAAGTGTGCTTCCCTTGTCCATACTTCCTCTTGTGATTCTCCATTTGCTGCTGCTTCCCTTCAATCATGAGAGCACGATCTACCAACTCCTGGTAGTTGTTGAAGGTGGCCACCATCAACTGCATGCTCAACTCATCATTTAGTCCTTCCAGAAATTTCTCCTGCTTAGTTGCATCTATAGCAACGTCATCTGGGGCATAACGTGCTAATTTACTAAAGTCCTCCACATACTGGCCAACTGTCCATCCTCCTTGGCGCAAGTTGCGAAACTCTCGCTTCTTCATGGCCATAGCTCCTGCTGAAACATGGGCAGTTCGAAAAGCCTGCTGAAACTGGTCCCACGTGACAGTGTCGACAGGGAAAGTGGCTGTGAAATTCTCCCACCATGATGTTGCGGGTCCTTACAGCTGATGTGCGGCAAACTTCACCTTTTCCGCATCCGTGCATCCTGCTGTGGTCAACTCTCTAGGTGTCTTGCGGAGCCAATCATCTGCTACTATCGGCTCGGTGCTACTGGAAAACACCGGCGGATTCAGCCTAAGAAAATGGGCTAAGTGATCAATAGGTGGTGGTGGTGGTGGGTTGTTGTTGTTGTTCCCCTGATTCTGATTCTGGACTAACAACTGCATCAATGTGTTCTGCTGCTGGATCAACTGGGTGAGCTCCGGTGGGAAGGTAAATCCGGGGTCACGTCTCGGAGGCATCTGAGGGTTTAGAAAAGATGAGATTTGAGAATAGAGGGGGTCTAAAGAGCAAACACTACCCATATGCACATGAGGCAAAAGCAAACAATTCACTTCATTCAATCAATCAAACAAGGGCATACAATCGATCTAACTATCGCAAAAGTGCTCGGACTACTATATTTACATGGTGGACTACTACTACTGATGAGGTGGTCTACTAAAAATATTCTTCGGTTGGAGACTCCATGATATCTGCTCCAGCTTCATCAACATAGTCATCATCACTATCATCTGGATCCGAGTCGGTGTCGTCGATGATGATGTAGTCTTCCGGACGAATCTCCTTGGGTTCTTCGTCTTCTTCTACTGGTGTAGGGCCTCCCATGAATATTCCAATCTTCTTGATCAGATCGTCATTCTTCTCCACTAATACTTCAATTTCCTCTTCATAATCTTCACGAGTAGCCTTGAGTTCTTCCTCCAGTTCCTTGATTCTTGTCCTCGCCTTCTTCAGATCTATCATGTCGGCGCACATCTGGTTCTCCCGATGTCGAATGTGTTGGTTTAACTCCTGGATAAAAGCTGCAACTGATCTATCCTTCCTGGTGCTGATCACCTCCCAGTGCTCATCTCAGCGCCCACAAATCTGGTAGATAGTATCCTTGAGATCGTTGCGGTAGACTTCTCCAATACGTCCCATGGCGATGTGAGCTGCCATGCTCTTTCCGAGACTCCAAGTTGGTGCATCAAAAGAAAACTCTATGGGCTCGGTGACTGGCATGAACGTCCTTCCTGGAACTTGAACTCGAATCATCCAGCGCTCTTCTTCAGGTAAAGTGGCGTTGTAGGTTCCGGTGAAGCTGGGTACTCCTATGTTCAGGTATCTAGTGACTTCCTTCAAGTGACGTCCAAAGGGTGTATCTTCATCCGGTTGTGTGAACTTGTTCCTTGCATCCGCCATCCTAAAAGAGTAGAAAAGATGAGGAGTCAGAAAGAGAAGAGAGTGAGTAGTGATCTAGGTCTTTAGCTTAGTGGTCGTGTCCTACAGTCAGCGTGTGCACACGGAAGTTTCAAGTATGAATATTCTCATGATCCCTTTGAGCCTGGGTGGCGGTCCAACAAAAACATGCAATCGCTGGAATACCCAGGTGCCTCAATCCACCCAGATGTGTGTTTAAGTTGCCACCTTAAATAAACCATTAATTAACAATCTCACATCTTTCATGGATACACTCACCCAATCCACGTCTACTAGCATAGCATGGCATAATAAGCAAACGTAGAAGTAACTCCCAAAGGTTTGATAATAACAGGTAATAGGTACTACCTCAACTACTTCCCAAACCCACAATTTAATTAGGTCCTAATCATGCAATGTGTGAGGATTGATCTAATGCAATAAAACTGGGTAGTGGGAAAGCATGATCAAAGTGTTACTTGCCTTGCTGATGATCCGGGAAACCTAGCGATTTGAAGTAGCAAGCGGCGCACTCCGGGTACTGTATCACAAACAAACAAGCATACAACTCAACTAATGCACAGGTAAAACTCAAATAAGAGATCTAACCAGAAAGTTAAACTTAAGAACTCCGGTTGGCAAAAAGAATCAAATCGAACGAAGCAACGAAAGACAAACGGCAAAAGAAACAAGCTTCGTTTACTATTCTGGATCTAGGGCAATTTTTACAGTGGAAAAAACTTGTTTGAGTTGGTTAAACAGAAAGAGGGTTTCGAGACGAAACTCCAGGCGCTTGAATCGCCTGATTCCGATAAACGAGCGAAAAGTTAGACTAAAACGAAAATCGGATCAGAAATCACGATCTGAAAAATCGCGGATTTAATCTGAGAAAAAGAAAAACGACGCACGTTCGTTAAAACGAACGAACGTACGAACAATCGCTAATTAAATAAACTGGAAAAAAACCAATCTATTTAAAAAACCGAAACAAAAAAAACGAACAAAACCGTCGGAAAACCGAATGGTTTTTCGAGAAAAACCGGAGGCGAAAAAAAACTACCTCCGGCAACTCCGGCGAACGGCGGAGGCGGTCCGGCGGGCGGGCGGTGCTCCGACGGCGATGGCGCGGGCGGGCGGCGGCGGGACGGCGCGGGCGGCGAGGCGTGGGCGGCGGCACGGGCGGGCGGCGGCGGCGGCCGGCTAGGGTTAGGGTTTTCGGGTGGGGCGGCTTGGGCTTTGGCCGGGGCCTCGGGGCGCTTATAAGAGGCCCGACCAGGAGGAGTCCTGGCCGGTTACGGCCCAAGGTCGGTTCGGACTTTTTTTTTAAATAATTACGCTCGAAAAAAACAAAAGGAATACTAAACGGACTCCAAAAATCCCGAAATAAATTTTCTCCGGCTTCTAAAATCAAGCCGCACAGGATGAATATTTATTTGGGACCTAAATGAAATTTTGAAAAACGCGCATTTTTCCTAAATTTAAATAAAATAGCAAATAAAACCAGAATAAAATCTTATTTGATTTTTTTATATCCTCAATATTTCTTTATTTTGGGAAAGTCATTTTATTCCCTCTCTCGTATTTTTGTAATTGAAATAATTGAAGATAGAATAAATAAAATCAAATGATCCTATTTTCAAACTTTGAGACAAACTCAAATATGAAAATAATGAAATCCCCAACTCTCTCTGGGGGTCCTTGAGTTGCGTGAAATTTCTAGGATCAACCAAAATGCAATAAATATGATATGCAAAGATGATCTAGTGTATAACATTCCAAATTGAAAATTTGGGATGTTACATGTTGCTTCCGCTGACTCTTGTGTATTCGAGATTATGTATTCGAGCCCTCGAGGCCCCTGGCTTGTAAAATAAAGCTTGTATTATTTTCATTTGTGTCTAGAGCTGTGTTGTGATATCTTCCCGTGAGTCCTTGATCTTGATCATACAAATTTGCGTGTATGATTAGTGTACGATTGAATCGAGGGCGTCACAAGTTGGTATCAGAGCCGACTGCCTGTAGGATCCCCCTTTCCAACTCCTTGGCCGAAGTTGAGTCTAGTCACTGAAAAACTTTTACTAACATTGGCTGTGTGTCTTATGAGCCCACGTCGCCATATGGGTGGTATTAGGATCTTTTACTCCTCGTCTATACTCTGGGACCCTAATCTCTCTTCTATTTGGGTTAAATGGTTTTACTAACTCGAACATTAGGACCTCGTGATCACATCCGCCCAGAGAGCCCCTTATTTCAGATGATCGCCTGCTGCATCAGAAGATTTCGAAGATACTCTATGATATTCTCTCGAGACTTTGTGCCTGTTGCCTTTGCAATTCTCTACCAGCGAAATAGCCATTCTTACATTCAATCCCATTGATCTTGTTATTACAAGATGCCCGGAACTGCTCTCCGTTGTTCTGAGAATACTTTGAGCCTACTGCCTTGCAGTTCCTTGTCACCTGAATACCCCTATGGATAACTTTGTGGACCTATCGAGTATCCGCTCATCCTTAGTTCGTTCATGTACTTCAGAAAAGTCTTCGTAATACATTTTGTTCTTGTGAAAATCCTCAACAGCCTATTGTTCTTGAATTTCTTGCTTGCTTGCATTATGGTTAATACCATAAGTCTAGTAATCTTGTTGTCATCCTTTGTCATTATCATTTTGAGTCCGTTGATACAATATGTTGCGAATGCTCGCAATCCTCAATCAGATCCTAGAATTCATCCTTCCGGCTCAGACGTCATTTTAACATGTGCTGAATCTTGATCAATCAAATCGCCATCGATTGTACCCCTAAGGCTATTCTACCTATCCATCCCCAATCAAAGCATTGCTTCTGATCCCTTGTCTACGAATTCATAATTCCTTTGCAATTGAGCTTTGAGTTAGTTAGTTGTTTCTATAATCTGATCTCCTTGCATTCTTTCTTCCTCTGGTTGAATATTGATGCTCACATCAAATCCCTTGTGGACCACCAGACCCGTTTTTTGGATTTTATCCGACAACGTCCTTCATATTCAATAAGCTTTTGAGCCTTTCCTCGGATACACAATGCTTTTGGTAAATTGTATCATCTACTTTCTCAAACATGCTCTACTCCCGAGTTTGTGTTATTTATTCTTGAAATTTATGACATATGTTGCTAAGATGCCCCGATGGGTTGAAACTATGCCTTCCCTAATCTTTGTGAACTCAAAAGTTATGCGGGTTATACTCTACTGGCTTTTCATCAGATAAAATGTCAATACTACAGCTTCATCAAGAGCAAGAAGTAAAATGAAAGGTTATGCATTGTAGAAGTGGGAGTCGACCCTGAACCTTGTGTTCATGACCACGGACACGGTGTAGGACTTATCATGAAAGTTTCTTGCAAGGATATTTAATTATTTGAATATTCTTCCGGTATCGTAAATTGGATCCCTTGCATTTATGGTCCCGACCATATTTCCTCCTTGATCCCATTTACTGGGTAAGTTACAATTACTTATCCTCTGCGAATCATTCCCCCGTCCAACCTCTACTCCGATTTACCTTCTGGCATTACACCTAGTACTTGATACTAGGAAGCTTTATACCCCATCACATCATTCCTAGACTGATCGGCTATATTTTTATCATGTCAACTTTTTAACTGTGCTACCTGGTCCTTATGCCCGGAGCAACTTCCGACGATGAGCTAAGCTTACGTCGATCTTCCTCATCTTATCATTTCGCCTTCAATAGCAAGCTTAATTTTGAGTTTGTGTAGTACCCATGGTTCCAAATAGCCTTTCGCTTCATCATTCCTTTGACTGGTTGTCATCGCCGATCGATTACATCTTCATGGAATCTCTCGACAAATGTGTCGTGATCATCATCAACATTCTAAGCTTTTCCAGGATATCAATCGAATTCATGATGAGAAATACAATCCTTCCCCTCGATGATTTATGTTATCATTGCCTTCCCCAACACAAACTTGTTCATATAATTTTGGAAATACATCCTTTTTGGCATGTCGACGGATTGTGGCTGAGCCCTGTCGGCCACACCCTCATCTTTTCCCTGCTAAAATGATATGACTTATTTTCTAAGTTGTTTCCGATGGATCCTTGGTGTATCCAAAGAGTGACCTTTGCTTGAAACCATGTCAATGCTATCTCGAAGCATGTATGTGGTAATCCGATCTCCAAGAAGAACATTTGAAGCACGATACTAAATTTTCTTTATCAATTATCCAAACATCGTTGTATGGGTAATGTCATGAAATTCCTTCCCTTTGCCTAATTGTTTATCTACTTACTATCCTGCCATGGATATCTTGCTCTGCTTGTCCTTGGGAAGGATATACCCCTGAAATATGTGTTTAAACACATTTTCCTTTCCATTGTTCTGTTTAATCTAACAATTACATTTTCCTTTCCATTGGTTAGTTTAAACCTTATTGTGATCTATATTATATAAGGAGTAATATTTCCCTGCTTATGTAAACACCTCGTTGTATCAATCTGTCAGTAAGACCCTGTTACTAGTGTTGATGACATTCCGGTAGCCACCGATGGACGAGAACTTTGCCTAATGGCCCGCCTCGTTCAACGAGCAGGATAATGGTTCTCTTCGTCCCTCGCCCTTGGTACCAACGTTGTTGCCGACATAACTGACAGGCTACCCTCTGACATGCCTTGCTATCATAACCGTGCAAGATGCCAGCACCCTTCCTACTTTTAACCCACATGATGGGCCCATAACCCACAGTTCCATAGGATCGAAACCTGACTCTCCTATTCCCCCTGTTTCTAAGGTTATTCCTCACGCTTGGCTTCGTATGTGATTCATGAGCCACCTTCTTGTGATCTGTTCTGGTATCAGATGCAATACTTATTCCGTTGCTCTAACCCCCCTTCACACTCTACCTCAGGCATCGAATGATTGCTTAAACATTTGAAACCTTCGTACCCTCTTATAATGCTCTCGGTGTGTTTCTTGTAATCAACTCAAGAGATACTTTATGCTTCTTCCACTAAGTTAACCGTCCGATACTCAATCTTGTTAGAATCAATCCTTATAGAGCTTCCCTCTTATCTTTTCGTAAGTACGGTGAAGATCCTAAAGGAAGGACGACAACTTCGTCATGGTGACCTGAAGCAGAGAAATGAAGACATGAACACAAGGGATCAGCTTCTTTAAGAAGAGCAACCAAGGCCGAAAGATCCATTAGAATTTCGTAACCAATCATTTCCCCTTAACTCTACCTCCTAAATCTCGGGACGAGATTTCTTGTAGTGGAGGAGATTTGTAACACCCCGAGAATCATGCTACAGTGATCTCCCTCTAATGGTGGTCATGTCATTGTGAACACTAAGCTAATTTTCCACTTGTCCAAAATTGAAGCCAAATTCCAATTTGAATTGCATGTCAAATATTCACTTCTTCTGTCATGCAATCAAAATAGTTCATTATTTGGAAATTATTCTCTAAGTATTTTTAATGTTGTAACCAACCAAACCTAAATTCCCAAATTCCCCTCGGAATTATTTGAGTGGTCCGGCAACAATTAAATTTTCCTTTTCAATTTCCAAAAACCGTTAGACAACTCCAAATGGCCCCAAACTTTTTGTGCCATCTAGTATTGTTGTGTTTCATTTATGTGCAAAGTTTCACAATTAACGAAAATTGTTTGCTAGCTCATTTAAATAGAAACAGTAGCGAAAGGCATAAGCAAATAAAAAAATAAGAGAAAAGGGTGCCAGGCGCTTGGGCTCTAGTGCTATAGAACCTAGGCCCAGCCCATCTCTCTCTTATCC
Source organism: Triticum urartu (assembly GCF_003073215.2). Taxonomy (NCBI): domain Eukaryota; kingdom Viridiplantae; phylum Streptophyta; class Magnoliopsida; order Poales; family Poaceae; genus Triticum; species Triticum urartu. Next base: position 206,000,557 of record NC_053027.1, on the reverse strand, counting down.
TCATCGTCACCTACAGGAGGCAGAGAACCTATGCGTGGAGCACATCCACGCGGCCCTGGCCGTTCTTGCCGCCGTGTCGACCATCCGGTGCACCCCCGATGAGGGTAAGACCGCTCCCGACCCTGTAGACAAACCCTATCCCTCACTTATCCTCTTGCTCATCCTCTCCCTCTCGGTTTTGCTCGCTCCCGAGCTCTCGTCGACGCGCCGACGCCATCCTCGCGGCCACTGGCGTCCTCGGCGATCAGGAGGTTCTCCAGGAGCTCCGCCATCATCGACTCTTTCGCCTACCTCCGCTGAATCAAGCTAAGAGGCACCGTACGCTCGGGATCGAGTTGGTTTCCGCCACGGCCGTCGCATCTTGCTGTCGAGCTTGACGCATCCGGCCACCCCCGCAGCTCCTGACCTTGTCCACAAGCTCCGCGGTGAGCTCCTTGGCTGATTCCCCCCTTTTCCCCTTTGATTTGTCGCTGTTTGTTGTCGTCCCCGAGCTCGGTCGTCCTCTACCCTGGCCGTGTTCGAGCTTCAGTGTACGCGCACGCGCCATTGCCACACCCACTGCCCGTGGCCGCGCGCCCCTTGCGCCCGTCGTCGCCCGGGCCCTGTGTTCGCTCCCCCTCGCCCCTGCACGACTGCCGCTTGGCCGCCGCCCCAGTTCGTCGCGCCCGCAGCCCGGGCCGCGCCCCTGTTCCTGTTGCGCCACTGACGTCGCCGCCTGCTGCTCCGCCCGGCGCTTGTGCTGCTAGCGCATGCCGCCGCCACACCCTGCGCCACCTTCACGCGCGTGCACGCCCATGCCTCGCGTCCGTCCCCTGCCCTGCACCCAGCACGCGCAGCCGAGTGCATGTCGCTTGCTTCGCTGCTGCTTTGCTGCTCCCGCCGCCGCATGTTGGTGTTGCCTGCTGTTGCTAATCACTGTAGGTGCGGCTAGCTTTGCGAATATTACATCGAGTAACCCCCGGGGCAGGCCCTAAACTACGGTTAAACAGTTGTTAACATTAGTGAAAATAATATGAGTAGGTAGTGTACTTGACAAACTCCATTTTATTCCACTGGAACAAATCCATTTGGTGCATGGATTAAATCCTATCAAAATGACAAAAGTCTATGTTCTGTTAACAGAAAACAAAAAAACAGTTTTATTTTCATAGGTACTTTGGTGCTCTTGATGTTCAAGCAAATGAACTCTAATATGGATGTAATTGGTACTAACATGTAGATCACAGAAAAGTACTCAAAATTGATATAAGGCACTAACTCATAGGATGTACATAACAATAGTTGTTGTCTTTTGAAAACAGCCAAGTGATGTTTAAAAAACTGTCGAATTCTCAGACTTAGCAAAATTTCAGGGATTTCTAGAATATTGGTTAAAACTTTAGAAATTTATATAAAATAAACCGTAGCTTGGATGGAAAAACTTTATACATGAAACTTGCTCAGAACGACGAGACGAATCCAAATATGCGGCCCGTTCATCTGTCACATGCCCCTAGCATGCTGAACATGGAACAATCTCCCTCCGGTTCGTCTGTCCGAAAATGCCAAAATTTGGGAAAACATTCCCGGATGTTCTCCCCCTTCGCCGGTATCATGTAGCACCACGTTAGATCATGTCTAGCTCTGCCTGCTGTCCTATTATGCACTTGCTTGCTATGTATTTATTGTTTTTCCCCCTCTTCTCTCCGGTAGACCCCGAGAACGATGCTGATGCCCTTGTGATCGACTACGTCGACGACGACACTTCTTCCTTTTCAACAGAGCTGCCAGGCAAGCAAACCCCCCTTGAGCATTCCGATATCGCCAATTTCTTTCCCTCTCAAGCTTGCATTAGAACTGCTACTGCTTTCTGTATGATCCTACTCTGATGCATAGCCTGTTGTTGTTACCTGCTTTCATGCCCTATCTGCTTATCCTAAACTACTTAGTATAGGTTGCTTAGTGATCCATCAATGACCCCCCCTTGTCCCAGTTGCCCCGCTTTATGTTCGATGACTCGATCAACGTGATCGACATCCAGGCCCCGACACCGCACATCACCCCCCTAGTTGTACGACACTACAGAATTACTATCGAGTGCCGAGGGTGAACCTCATACATCACTCCTGATGAGATCTCGTAGTGTAGCTATTCGGTCGTGATCATCGAGGGTGGTTTCCTCCTTAACTACTTCCGATACGGCTCTGTCGTGCAACCCCTCAAGTGTGAACCTCGAGGGTGAATCCTCTTACGTTCACCTTGATGATTACATCGAGTGAATTCACCGAGGGTGATTCCTCTGGTTTTCCCCTTGGTGTTAGACATACAGTTACTATGGTTACTATGACCTTACAACTGAACCATGTTACTAAAGACGGGTAGGCCCTAATGGGTACCCGCGCGAGCTTAATAGCGAGTGATGTGGAGTCGGGTTGACCTGGAAGGTGCCCGCGAGATACTTAGGAGGCGTGGCCGGGCATTCTTCGCCCTTGCCGCAAGTACTCGAGACAGAGCGACGGGGTCACATCGATCATGAGTCTCTGCTCGTTACCGCGTGCTCCTAATACACTATGATTTGGATATTTGATCCGAGGGGCCTCTGGCCTGATAGCACTAACCATCACGTGGGTATTGTATGGGCGTTCTGCGTCGTATACATCAGCCGAAGCTTAATAGACGTCAACAATTGAGCGGCGCGCGCCGGGTTGGACTGCGTAAGCTCCTGCCTTGTTGAAGGAGGTAGCTAGGTCTGCTCACCGGCCGCGTTCGCAACGTGCAGGAGTTCCCGGGGAGATGGCCCATGACCCTTGGGGGCATAGGTTTAGTCCGGCGTGCTGACCTCTCTATTAAGCCTAGGTCGGGTTGCGGCGTATTGTTTGGCCGAGGCCGGGCACGACCCAGGAAAGTGTGTCCGGCCGGAGTTAATCGAGCGTGGTGGGTAAGTTGGTGCACCCCTGCAGGGAAGAAAACATCTATCGATAGCCTGTCCTACGGTAACGGACACTTGGAGTTGTATCCCGATCGATACAACTAGAACTGGATACTTGTGATGAGAAATGGTTTGTGATGAGACATGGATAGTATGGCTCTGGGATTGCTTTCTCGCAGGGAGTCGAGAAAGGATCTCCGGCCGAGGTTGATAACATTACTACTACTTTACTTTATGCTACTCTACTCCCTACTGTTGCTGCAAGATTGTGGTTTCCAGAAGATGCTAGTCTTCGATAGGCTAGGCTTTCCCCTTCCCTTCTGGAATTCTACAGTTTAGTCCACAGATACAACCCATTCCTTTGATACAGATGCATACTTAGTTTAGATCTGATGTAAGTCTTGCGAGTACTTTGGATGAGTACTCACGGTTGCTTTGCTACTTCTTTTCCCCCCATACCGGATTGTTGCGACCAGATGACAGATCCGAGGAGCCAGATGACGCCACTGATGACTACTACTTCCCGGAGGATGTCTACTACTACGCGAAGACCGCAGACGACTAGGAGTAGTTAGGAGGCTCCCAGGCAGGAGGCCTTACCTTTTCGATCGATGTTGCTTTTGTGCTAGCCTTCTTAAGGCAAACTTGTCTAACTTATGTCTGTACTCAGATATTGTTGCTTCTGCTGACTCTTGTGTATTCGAGCTTATGTATTCGAGCCCTCGAGGCCCCTGGCTTGTAATATAAAGCTTGTATTATTTTCATTTGTGTCTAGAGCTGTGTTGTGATATCTTACCATGAGTCCTTGATCTTGATCGTACACATTTGCGTGTATGATTAGTGTACGATTAAATAGAGGGCGTCACAAATAGTATAGCAATTATCATCATCACAATGAGTAATAGGAGCAATATCATTTGGAAGGGATACCTTTTTACCTTTGCTTCTCCGTCTTTTCTTTTTCTTCTTCACATTATGCGTGGGTTTAATCCTCTTTTTGGAGCTCCTTATTAATGAGATTGGTTGAATAGAAAGCTCCTCCTCGTTACCTAATTCATCATAAGAAAGAATAGGAGGATATGGGGAAACCTCTTCCCTTTCATTAGTATTCTCTTCATATAATATTTATTTTCTTGTCTTTATGTAATTGGCAATATAAGGATTTTCAATGCAATTCACCACACAATACATATAAATTTCCTCTAGATCAAAATCAAGAACTTTATCAAGGACAAATTCTGGAAGATCCTTAGTTCTATGTTTCATTTTAGCACAAATACCTAGCCTCTCTTGCAACCATTTAGTTTCTAAATAGTTATGCCTCTTGCAAAATTTATCTTCCCTATTTGGTGTGTACTTGCAAACTCTATGCACTCCACAAAAATTGACATGATTTTAACAGACATTTTCATCATGACTAGTGCAATCATCATTAGTACTATGGATATTCAAAGAGTTCATACTAACAACATTGCAATCATGCTCATCATTCAAAGATTTAGTGCCAAACATTTTAATGCATTCTTCTTCTAGTACTTGGGCACAATTTTCCTTTCCATCATTTTCACGAAAGACATTAAAAAGATGAAGCATATGAGGCACCCTCAATTCCATTTTTTGTAGTTTTCTTTTATAAACTAAACTAGCGATAAAACAAGAAACTAAAAGATTCGATTACAAGATCTAAAGATATACCTTCAAGCACTCACCTCCCCGGCAACGGTGTGAGAAAAGAGCTCGATGTCTACTACGCAACCTTCTTCTTGTAGATTGTCGGTGTCAAAACCGGTAGATCTCGGGTAGGGGCCCGAATTGTGCGTCTAAGGATCGAAGGTAACAGGAGACAGGGGCCATGATGTTTTCCCAGGTTCGGGCCCTCTTAATGGAGGTAATACCCTACGTACCGCTTGATTAACTTTGATGAGTATAGGAGTTACAAGAGTTGATCTACCACAAGATCGTAATGGCTAAACCCTAGATGTCTAGCCTATATGATTATGATTGTGATTGTCTCTACGGACTAAACCCTCCGGTTTATATAGACACAGAGGGGGCTAGGGTTGTACAGAGTCGGTTTATAGAGAAAGGAATATTCATATCTGCACACCAAGCTTGCCTTACACGCAAAGGAGAGTCCCATCCGGACACGAGGGAAAGTCTTCTATCTTGTATCTTCACGGCCCATTAGTGCGGCCCATATCACATAGCCCGGACGCCCGAGGACCCCATAATCCTGGACTCCCTCAGTAGCTCCTGAACCAGTCTTCAATGACGATGTGTCCGACGTGCAGATTGTCTTCAGCATTGCAAGGCGGGTTCCTCCTCTGAATACTTCAAAGTAGTTGATCGTGAGTACTATATCTGGCTCTGTACAACAGCCATACCTCTGAATTACAAGGTCAGAACACGAATAAGTCCTGTCCTCCGAAGATTTTATTGGCGAGACGTTACGTCCGGCCATTTTATTATTTCAAACCTCTTTTCGGCCTCCCGTTTCACGTTTCGAGACGCAACCACCGACGACACGTCTTTTCAAAACAGAGATCGTGCCCCCTTATTACGGGATTCTCATCAATACGGGTTTGGGAAACCCAACCGTGTCGTTTCGCACGACCCCTTGGAAATAGGCGAGCTTTAAGGCTCGTGAGGGACGCATGATATTCACTGCCTTTATAAAGAGATAAGATTCCCCCTTTTTACCCCACGCCTTCCCCTTCCTCAGTCCATCCGCCCTCAAGCTCCAGCGCTCAAGCTTTGATCCACTCCGTTCCCAGAAAGTACTCCAGCCATGTCCGGATCCGGAGCGCAGGGCAAGTGGATGGCCTCCTCCGTCACGGAGAAAAACATCAAGGAACTCAGGGAAGCGGGGTATCTGGCCAAGGAGATCGCCCACCGGCTTCCAGCAAAAAAGTAGATCATCCCCACTCCAAAGCCTGGCAAGAGGGTAGTGTTCATCCCTCATTTTCTTCGCGGACTGGGGTTTCCCCTTCATCCTTTCGTCCGTGGCCTCATGTTTTACTACGGGCTAGATTTCCACGATCTAGCCCCAAATTCTTTCCTCAACATTTTGGCATTTATCATCATATGCGAGGCATTCCTCTGCATTTCCCCCCACTTCGGCCTGTGGCTCAAGGTCTTCAATGTGAAGCCAAAAGTGGTGGATGGCCAGCACGCGGATTGCGATGGCGCTACCGTGAGCAAATTGCCCAACGTCACTTGGCCCCAGGGCACCTTCGTGGAGACCATGAAGGGATGGCAGCAGGGGTGGTTCTATGTCACAGAGCCTCGTGACTCCACATGGGCTGCTCCTGCGGAGTTTAAGTCCGGACCCCCAATGCGGCTGGCATCCTGGCTCAACAATGGCCTGGACTGGGCGTCGTCTGACGAGGTAACGGTGCTGCAGAAGCGAATCAAGAGCATGGTAGATAAAAATACCAGCCTCACCAGCGTGATCCAGGTGATGCTCTTCCGCCGGATTCTCCCCTGTCAGGCGCGTCAAGAGCCCATGTGGAAGTTCAACCCGGCCGGTCCCCGAACCCTGCAGCGATTCTTCGTCACGAAACATGAAGACATGTGGAAGCTGCTCTTCAAGACCCAGAAGTCATGGCCGGAGACAACCGAAGGCCTCGGCTACGACAGCACCCATGCTGCGACCCCCCGTAAGTTTCTTGATAACCTTACTTTGCGGATCCAAGGAGCACACTAAACCCTCCATTTACTTTTGCAGGGTTGGACGAAGAAAGCAGACCGGATTCACTGTCCAGCTCCGCTGCCCGAAGACCCAGCTATTCCTCTATTGACAAGGATGCTGGTACCGGCGCCATACCAGGCACCAGAAAAGAAAGCCAAGGAGAAGGGCAAGGAGGCCAAGAGCGGCCTCCGCCGTAAGGGTGCTTCGGACGTAGTGTTCGAGGACACCGGAACCCTCTCCTCCCCCGATGAAGAGGAAGAGGAGGAGGAAGAGAGCAACTTCCCCCCCTGAGTGGGAGAAGAAGAAAAGGGCAGCCTCCGTCGATCTAGAGGCGGAGGCGTCCAAGAATGGGAAGACGTCCCTTACGGATGACTCCAAATCGGACGCCGACGAGTGGTACCCCAGGCCGAAGCCCCTGGCCGGATCGTAAGTACTCAAAGGTATATATATATATGTCCGGCTTCTCTAGCTTACAGTTGAATAATACTATAATCTAAAGTGGATTTGGAAGAGTGTCAACTTTAGTTAGTAATGATTCCACTATTTCGGAGAAGGTTCCCATTGATTATGAGAACAAAGTTGTTATCTATGATGATTATTGTGACGATATGTATGCTATAAAGAATAATGTTAACCATGAAACTTGTCATAATGATTTTAATTTTCAATTGAATTATGCCTCACATGACAGTTATTTTGTTGAGTTTGCTCCCACTATTCCGAATGAGAAGAATTTTGCTTATGTGAAGACTAGTGAAATTTCTATGCTTGTAGATCATGAACAGAATGCTTTATGTGCTAGTTACATTATTGAACTCATTCATGATGCTACTGAAAATTATTATGAGGGAGGAATACATGCTTGTAGGAGTTGCAATAATACCAAGTTTCCTCTCTATGTGCTTAAAGTTTTGAAGTTATACTTGTTTTGCCTTCCTATGCTTGTTGATTCTTTTTCCCATAAATTGTGTGCTCAAAAAATCCCTAGGCATAGGCAGTGGGTTAGGTTTAAATGTGCTAGTCATATTCTTCATGATGCTCTCTTTATGTTTAAATTCTTATCTTTTATGTGAGCATCATTGAAATCATCATGCCTAGCTAAGAGGCATTAAAGAAAATCGCTTGTTGGGAGACAACCCAATATTTACCCTTACTGTTTTTGTGTGTTCTCATGATTTAGCTACTGTAGTAATCATGTATTATAGCTTTTGTCTCAATAAAGTGCAAAGCAAGACCTTTGGGAAGACTTGGGTGAAAGTTAATGTGATCTTGGTGTAAAAAATAGAAACTTTGCGCTCACGACATTAGCTGTCATTTTTTACAGAAGAGTGTGATTGAGTTGATTCTTTTTTCATAAGATTAATAGATAAATTACTCACGTCCACCACTTTATTTCATAATTTTTGGAGTATCAGAAATATGGTTGCTGTTCAGATCATTACAGACTGTTCTGTTTCTGACAGATTCTGTGTTCATTGCATAGTTTGCTTATTTTCTATTTTCTATGGCTTATATTTATCAATATAAATTGTAGAAATGATATTTTACAGTAGTAATTGTGTGGGAACAATTATGAATCTTGTCTTTGACAGTACCAAAGTGAAAGGTTTACTCTTTGTTATACTAACCTATCTCACGAAGTTCCGTTAAGTTTTGTGTGATTGAAGTTTTCAAGCTTTGGGTGAGATATCGATATGAGGAGAATAAGGAGTGGAAAGACCCTAAGCTTGGGGATGCCCAAGGTAACCCAAGGTAATATTCAAGGAAGACTCAAGTGCCTAAGCTTGGGGATGCCCCGGAAGGCATCCCCTCTTTCATCTTCAAAACTATCGGTAAACCTTACTCGGAGCTATATTTTTATTCGTCACATGATATGTGTTTTTCTTGGAGCGTATTTTAAATTTTACTTGCTGTTGGAATAAAATCACTGGATCTGAAATCTTGAATGAAAAATAATCCTCCCATGGCTAGTTAATTATTTGACTACTCAGTGTTCTTCAGTTATATCTTTTTGGAGTAGTTTGTCATTTACTCACGTGCTTTACATATATCCTATGAGTAAATAGTTGAATGAATTGAATATCATAAATCTGAATTCATATACATTTAATATGCTTACAACATGGGAGTAATGACTTCACACATAATAAGTATATGTAGTAAACTTATTGGAAGTTAGCAAACGCAGAATTGGTCACTTGAACAATTCATGAAAGAATATTGAAGGAAGAGAGATTTCACATATAAATATACTATCTTGGACATCTTTTGCAATTGTGAGAACTCATTAAAATATGACATACTAAAAAGTTGATGTTGGACAAGGAAGACAACTTAATGGGTCATCCAACATGTTGAGGTTGCCTTTCATTCTCTTGCTAGCCAATTTCTTTGCACCAAGTAGAAATACTACTTGTGCTTCCAAACATCCCTTAAACTAGTTTTGCCATGAGAGTCCACCATACCTACCTATGGATTGAGTAATATCCTTCAAGTAAGTTGTCATTGGTGCATGCAATAAAAATTGCACTCTAAATATGTATGATCTATTAGTGCGAAGAAAATAAGCTTTATGCGAACTTGTGATAGGGAAGAAATAAAAGCGACGGACTACATAATAAAGGTATTTATCACAAGCGGCAATATAAAGTGACGTTCTTTTGCATTAAGATTTCGTGCATCCAACCGTAAAAGCGCATGGCAACCTCTGCTTCCCTCTGCGAAGGGCCTATCTTTTACTTTTATCTTCTAACCTTATACAAGAGTCATGGTGGTCATCACATTTCCTTTTTACACCTTTTCCTTTGGCAAGCACTTTGTGTTGGAGCGATCCGGATATATATATATATATATATATTCAGTTGGATGTAGGTTTTCATAAATTATTACTATTGACATTACCCTTGAGTAAAAGGTTGGGAGGCGAAACTATAAGCCCCTATCTTTCTCTGTGTTCGATTAAAACTTTGAACCCATAAATATCACATGAGTGTTAGCAATTGTGAAAGATTAAATGATAGTTGAGTATGTGGAGTTTGCTGAATCAAAGCTCTTACATAGGCCCTTACCAAAAATTAGATGAATTGCAATTGTTTGATGACTAAGAGCATGGTTTGTTAGTTTTTAAGAAAGTTTATGATCTATACTTTAACATATGAATAGCTTGTTACTTGATCATGAGAAGTTTCATGAGTTGAGCTACTGTTATGATATATAATGATGCTAGAAAAAGTGATTGGAACTATCATTGATCAAACTTATGCACTTGCTAGCATTCACACTTCATAAATTATTTCTTTTATCATTTACCTACCCGAGGACGAGCAGGAATTAAGCTTGGGGATGCTGATACGTCTCCAACGTATTTATAATTTATGAAGTATTCATGCCAAGTTTACAATAGCTTTATATGATTTTGGTATGATTTGATTAGAACTAATCCGGACTAACGCTGTTTTCAGCAGAACTACCGTGGTGCTGTTTTTGTGCAGAAATAAAAGTTCTCGGAATGCGATGAAAATCAACGAAGAATTTTCTGGAAAATATAAAAAATACTGGAACAAAAATCTACCGGAGGGGAGTCCCGTGGGCCCCACGAGGGTGGTGGCGCGCCCCTATGCCTCGTGGACTTCCCGTTGGGCCCCCTGACTTGTTCTCGACGCCAACCTCTCCTATAAATGCCCAAACCTCTAGAAAATAACCTAGATTGGAAGTTCCGCTGCCGCAAGCCTCTGTAGCCATGAGAAATCAATCTAGGCCCTCTCTGGCACCCTGCCGGAGGGGGCCATCATTACCGGAGGCTATGAAGGAGGATCCTAGAGGGGCCATCATCACCATGGAGGCCAAGGACCAGAGGGAGAACCTCTCCCCATCTAGGGGGGCCATGGAGGAGGAAGCACAAGGGGGAGAACCTCTCCTCCTCTCTCTCAGTGGCACCGGAGTGCCATCGGGAGGGGAATCAGCGCAGCGGTGTTCGTCTTCATCAACATCACCATCATCATCACCACCCTCATCTCTTTTACGCGGTCCACTCTCCCGCACCCCTTTGTAATCCCTACTTGAACATGGTGCTTTATGCCACATATTATGATCCAATGATGTGTTTCCATCCTATGATGTTTTGAGTAGATATCCTTTGTCTTTGGGTTGATTGATGATCTAGATTGGTATGAGTTGTATGTTTTATTTTGGTGCTGTCCTATTGTGCCCTCCGTGTCACGCAAGCGTGAGGGTTTCCCGCTGTAGGGTGTTGCAATACGTTCATGATTCGCTTATAGTGGGTTGCTTGAGTGACAGAAGCATAAACCCGAGTAAGGGGGTTGTTGCGTATGGGATAAAGGGGACTTGATGCTTTAATGCTATGGTTGGGTTTTACCTTAATGATCTTTAGTAGTTGTGTATGCTTGCTAGAGTTCCAATCATAAGTGCATATGATCCAAGAAGAGAAAGTATGTTAGCTTATGCCTCTCCCTCATATGAAATTGCAATGACGAGCACCGGTCTTGTTAATGATTGCCAAGGATAATTCCGCACACTGACCCATCATTATTCCACACTCACTATTTATAATATTTAGTAATATATTCTAACTTTATGATAACAGCACCTACTTCTATATTTTAGCTCTCCGATATCATGCCATGTTATCCTCTTCATACCCACAACGTAGGTTTATTTCTCGTTTTCTAGTTGGAAGCAAACGTTCGATGTACGTAGAGTCGTATCAGTGGAAGATAGGACTTGAGAGAATTTTCATCTTACCTTTAGCTCCTTGTGGGTTCGACACTCCATACTTATCACTTCCACCTTTGGGAATTGCTACGATGATTCCCTACACTTGGGGATTATCACCCCGGAGTGTTGCTGATGCTGAAGAGGGGAGCTCAACGAAGAAGCTGTTCTGGTCACAGTACCTTGCGCCAGAGCATCCTGTGCCCCTCAGCGATCAGCTGAAGCAATGAACCGAGCTGCATAGGCTGGCTGAATTGGCCATGAGGGATTTGATAACCCGTCTTTGGCCCACCGAACCCATGCCTAGTAGTTACTTCGATCTCATGAAGCGGCTGGTCAGCGCCTGCCCTCGGCTTGATGCTGTGAAGCGGTCGGTCTATATTGAAGGTGCGCGGATGGCCTTCGCCTGTGTCAAGGTGCAGTGGGCAAAGATGGACGCCGTCAAGCTTGCAACCGAGGGACCACCCGCTGGCAAAGAGCACCGCATGCCGGAGCAGTACTTTGATGATGCCCTGAAAGGATCCCGCATTGTAGAGGGCCAATGTTCGAAGGACATCATTTTTGAATGAATGTATCTATGCTGTCCAATCCTGTATCATGAAACAAGGCTTATGTATGATATGTTGCTTATTTAATTTAAAATATCTCCTCCTGTGCGGCTGTTTATGATATCTGAGAGTTGGCCAGTCGTCGGCTTCAGCCCCCACGTAGGTAGTACGGGGTTGTTCGGGATAACACTTAAACACACTTGACCCAACGTATTGGTCTGTGAAGGAGGTGTTAGTGCGGTGAGCCATGCAATCGGACTATAAGGCTTTATCACCCTCACTTAGCCATAGGAGTTTTATAATGGGAGTGCGGGCGCAGCCCCTAGTATTGTTCGATTATCCGAACTTGGGTGTTGTGAATGCCCGACCGGGTGGAGGCCAGCCTATCGCATAATGCGAAAAAATCACAAGAGATTTATACTTAGTCACCGAATAGCTGACCAGCTCTCGCCGCATCACGACAGTCACTTTTCGGCTTTCTCTACTGAGTTGTTTGTCCGAGTGAACCAGAAACACAATCACAGTAGTTCTCAATTTACTACCCTAGCCGATCAGACGGAACGTAAGGTAGCAAGCATAGGAGTCGGTCAACCCAACTATTGATCAAAGACATGATTCAGAGCCAATGCATATAATGCTATATTTGGGACGCCGAATTGCACTGTGAAAGTGTTCGGACTTTGTTTTAGTATTTAAAAGATGTACGCAGCTTAATAAAGCCCCTGGCAATTTAGGTCATACCAAGGCGTACATGACAATCGGACAAAAATAGGGAAACATATGTTAAGTGATAAGCCAAAGCCATGTAGGTTTTGGGCTAAAACGGTTTTCATTGTGGTCTGATTGATACGTCAAAACATATTGATACAAATTGTGCAATAAGAAACAAGGCTATTTTACATGCCGAACACAAGGGGAAGTTGTGCGTCCTGGAAGCGGACGAGACGATCTTTAAAGATCCTTTAGCTACTCTAGCACGTGTCTATGCTTCTTTTCTCCTTGGTATATTGTCCTTCGAGAGGAACATCGACTGGTGTTTTCATAATAGGCCACGGAAAGAGGCTTTGGCACTGTCAAAAGGGTGGTGTGGGTTGTAAGGAACCTGGAAAAAAGAAAAAGGAAATGTAAGTGTCCTGATGGGGTCTAGCCATATTGCAGACATTGTCCTTATTATGCCTCCATCCTTTCCCATGGTATTTTTAGTGCGTAATTATGTACGCATGGTACATATGCCACAATTTGGTAGGGGATGAGATGGAGGCCGAATTGCTAATCGAGCTCCTGACGAGTTGGACTATTATACGGTGGGGTAGTCCGGACTCGTTTGACAGTGTCCGAGGACTTGGCCGCCGACATAATAGCTGGCTTGGTGAGGCCAACCTGTACTTCCGCTGCCAGGGCCGCGGTGTACTCCTCAGTGCGGAGGGAGCGTTCCATGTTTCCATTCACTGTTATAACACCACGTGGTCTGGACATCTTGAGTTTCAGATGGGCGTAGTGCGGGACTGCATTGAAACAAGAGAACGCGGTTCGTCCGAGCAGTGCGTGGTAGCCACTGCGGAAGGGGACGATATCAAAGATCAAGCCTTCACTTCGGAAGTTGTCCAGCGAGCCGAAGACCACTTCCAATGTGATTGAGCCCGTGCAGCGGGCCTCTACACCGGGTATCACTCCTTTAAAGGTAGTTTTAGTGGGCTTGATTCTTGACGGCTCAATACCCATCTTACGGAGTGTGTCCCGATAGAGCAGGTTAAGGCTGCTGCCGCTGTCCATGAGGACTCGCGTAAGGTGGAATCCATCGATGATTGGATCGAGGACTAATGCGTCAGACCTCTGCGACGGATACTAGTTGGATGGTCCCTCCGATCGAAGGTGATCAGACAGGCCGACCATGGGTTGAATTTTGGGGCGACTGGCTCTATCGCATAGACATCCCTTAGCGCGCGCTTGTGCTCCCTCTTGGGGATATGGGTGACGTATATCATGTTCACTGTTTTGACTTCGGGGGGAAATTTCTTCTGACCCCCTGCTTGCCGGCCTGTTTGAAGACCCAACAGCTTCTGTTGGTATGTTGGCAGGCTTATCAGGAGTGCTGTGGATCTGGCAGGGTCAATCAAGTATTAGGTCCAGGCTTGATGAACTGTCTTTGTTTTGTTTGAATGACTTCTTCCGTTGACCGGATTTGGAGCCACTGAATCCGGCGTTGACTGTCGTATTCTCTGTATCATCATTGTTGCTCCGACGCTTATGTTTGTTGCTTCGGGGCCTTCGGCTACTGTTTCGGGCTTCGGAAGTGTCGGGGTCACTGGTACTGTTACCGCTACGGGCTAGCCAGCTATCCTCGCCCGCGCAGAAGCGGGTCATTAGTGTTGTAAGGGCTGCCATGGACTTCGGCTTTTCTTAGCTGAGGTGTCGGGCAATCCATTCGTCGCGGATGCTATGTTTGAAGGCCGCTAGGGCTTCGGCGTCCAGATAGTCGACAATCTGGTTCTTTTTAATTAGGAACCTGGTCCAAAATTTCCTGGCCGAATCTCCGGGCTGTTGGACTATATGACTGAGGTCATCGGCATCCGGAGGCCAGACATAAGTGCCTTGGAAGTTGTCTCTAAAGGCATCTTCCAAGTCTTCCCATCTTCCAATAGAGTTTTCTGGGAGGCTGTTTAACCAGTGCCTAGCTGGCCCCTTAAATTTTAGGGGAAGGTATTTGATGGCATGTAGATCATCACCGCGAGCCATGTGAATGTGGAGAAGAAAATCTTCAACCCACACTGCGGGATCCGTTGTGCCGTCGTATGATTCGATGTTCACGGGTTTAAACTCTTCACGGAGCTCGTGCTCCATTACCTCATCGGTGAAGCATAGGGGTTGTGCGGCGCCTTTGTATCGGGCCATGTCACGACGCAGTTTGGATGGAGTCCGTATGCAGCTTTCAGCCCGTGGTTGGTTATGCTTATCGCACCAGGCTTGATAGCCCGCCTCTTGTGCCGGAGCACGCCCCCGCGATCCGTAGATTGACCTGGTCTGACCTGCCCTATTTTCCAGGTCCTGTCGTAGGCCGTATGTGTATCCCCGAGCTGTTGTTTCTCTGCATTTACGGCGAGGTGGTTCGGGTTGGTGTTCGGCTTGAGTTGCCGCTTTGTACCAGCCATGTGGTGGTCTATCAGGTCCGTCAGCCGCATTACGCACAGGTGGTATGGGCTCCAATGCCTCATCGTCAAATTGGGGTAGCAGCTTACGCTTCGGGTAACTCTTTTTTGGTTGCTCGAGGCCGTATTCTTCGGCTGCCAGGACGTTAGTCCATATTTCGTTGAGCAGATCTTGGTTGGCTTGAAGCTTCTGCTGTTTCATTTTTAGACTTCTAGCCGTGGCTATTAGCCGGCGCTTGAAGCGCTCTTGTTCGAGGGGTTCCTCTGGCACGATAAAAACTTCGTCGCCGAGGATTACGTCGTCCTCGGAGAGTGGCAGATAGTTGTTGTCTTCCGAGTCTTCATTCCCTGCTTGCTTGTCAGGGTCAACTTGCCCATCCTCCCGATCATCCTGTTCGGATGTTCATTCAATGGGGTCTTCTTGGTTTTCGGCATTCTTGGGAGTATCATTGTCTTCAGTGCCGGTATTGCTGTTCTTACCGCGACGCGATTTAGAACGGCGCGACTGACATTGACGTTTCGGCGGTATCTCAGGAGGTTCATCCTCGACTGGGTTTTTCTCATCATCGCCGTCGCCGTTTTCAGTTGTATCCACCATGTATACGTCGTACGAGGAGGTGGCCGTCCAACGTCCGGCGACCGGCGGTTTTTGGGCCTGCTCCTCTCAGGCACCATCGTCCATACCGTCGATGTCTTCGAAGGCGTAATCAAGCATGTCGGTTAGGTCCTCGACGGTGGCTATGAAGTGGGTGGAGGGTGGGAAGTAAAATTCCTTATTTCCAGCCCCTAGCCGTGTTGGGCATGATTCAGAAGCTGCTCCTCTGTGATGACGAGGGATCACATTAAGTCCAGAGCCTCATTTAAGAGCAGGGTTTGGACGGGGTCGGAAGTTTCTGGGCCGAGCTCGCATGACACAGGCCTCCAGGGTTCGGTAGTAGTATCCGGAGAAGAGTCCGGCCTTGCAATGATTGTTGGAGACGCTATTCTCTCGGTGCTGAGCTCTAAGGCTGCAGCGAGTCCGGCGGGCTCTAGACTCCTGTCTTCAGACCCGATGACGCGCTCCGGATCTAAGGCCGGAGCGGTGGTTGAGGCCACGAGCCTTGGAAGATCAAGTCTCCTCGGATATCAGTGACATAGTTCAGATTTCCAAAACTGATTTGGTGACCAGGGGCGTAGCTGTCGATCTGCTCCAGGTGGCCAACCGAGTTGGCATGTAGTGCGAAGCCGCCGAATACAAAGATCTGGCCGGGGCGAAAAATCTCCTTCGCGGCAGCATTGTTGTAGATGATTGATGGAGCCATCGAGCCTTTCGAGGACGGCACAGTGGAACTCTCAATGAAAGCACCAATGTCGGTGTCAAAACCGGCAGATCTCGGGTAGGGGGTCCCGAACTGTGCGTCTAAGATCGAAGGTAACAGGAGACAGGGGACACGATGTTTACCCAGGTTCGGGCCCTCTTAATGGAGGTAATACCCTACATCCTGCTTAATTGACTTTGATGAGTATAGGACATACAAGAGTTGATCTACCACGAGATCGTAATGGCTAAACCCAAGATGTCTAGCGTATATGATTATGATTGTGATTATCTCTATGGAATAAACCCTCCGGTTTATATAGACACCGGAGGGGGCTAGGGTTGTACAGAGTCGGTTTACAAAGAAGAGTCCCATCCAGACACGGGGGAAAGTCTTCTATCTTGTATCTTCACGGCCCATTAGTTTGGCCCATATCACATAGCCCGGACGCCCGAGGACCCCATAATCCTGGACTCCCTCATAGACATTGTTGGGCCTCCAAGTGCATAGGTTTGTAGGACAGTAGAAAATTTCCCTCAAGTGGATGACCTAAGGTTTATCAATCCATGGGAGGCGTAGCATGAAGATGGTCTCTCTCAAACAACCCTGCCAAATAACAAAGAGTATCTTGTGTCCCTAAGACACCCAACACAATGGCAAATTGTATAGGTGCACTAGTTCGGCAAAGAGATGGTGATACAAGTGCAATATGGATGGTAGATATAGGTTTTTGAAATCTGAAAATATAAAAACAGCAAGGTAACTAATGATAAAAGTGAGCACAAATGGTATTGCAATGCTTCGAAACAAGGCCTAGGGTTCATACTTTCACTAGTGCAAGTTCTCTCAAGAAGGATAACATAATTAGATCATATAACAATCCCTCAACATGCAACAAAGAGTCACTCCAAAGTCACTAATAGCGGAGAACAAATGAAGAGATAATTGTAGGGTATGAAACCACCTCAAAGTTATTATTCCCGATCAATCCATTGGGCTATTCCTATAAGTGTCACAAACAGCCCTAGAGTTCGTAGTAAAATAACACCTTAAGACACACATCAACCAAAACGCTAATGTACACCTAGATACTCCAATGTCACCTCAAGTATCCGCGGGTACGATAATACGATATGCATCACACAATCTCAGATTCATCTATTCAACCAACACAAAGAACTTCAAAGAGTGCCCCAAAGTTTCTACCGGAGAGTCAAGGCAAAAACGTGTGCCAACCCCTATGCATAAGTTCACAAGGTCACAGAACTCGCAAGTTGATCGCCAAAACATACATCAAGTGGATCATGTGAATATCCCATTGTCACCATAGATAAGCACATGCAAGACATACATCGAGTGTTCTCAAATCCTTAAAGACTCAATCCGATAAGATGACTTCAAAGAGAAAACTCAATTCATCACAAGGAGATAGAGGGGGAGAAACTTCATAAGATCCAACTATAATAGCAAAGCTCGCGGTACATCAAGATCGTGCCATATCACGAACATGAGAGAGAGATCAAACACATAGCTACTGGTACATACCCTCAGCCCCGAGGGTGAACTACCCCCTCCTCATCACGGAGAGCGCCGGGAAGATGAAGATGGCCACCGATGATGATTCCCCCCACCGTCAGGGTGCCGGAACAGGGTCCCGATTGGTTTTTGGTGGCTACAGAGGCTTGCGGCGGTGGAACTCCCGATCTAGGTTTCTTTTCGAGGGTTTCTGTATTTATAGGAATTTTTGACGTCGGGAGCTTCTTTTTGGCGGACAGGGGGGTAGGGCGCGCCTCCACCCTCATGGATGGCTCGGGACTCTTCCGGCCCTACTCTTTTACTTTGAGGGCTTCTTTTGGTCCATAAAAAATCTCTACCCCTATAGTGTACCAGTTTCAAATTTGGATTTACCACCTCGACTCCATTCTTTCCCACCAGAGGGATATGAGATCAATCCCACCCATCGATTTCTTCCTTCGTATTAACATCCACCCACCATCACGTGCTAATATACCAAATCCGATGGTCCATCTTTGTTGGATTCGCCCACCTCTTCCCACCTGTGGAGTTTTCTTAGACGTTCGCGATGGCTCCTCACGTGACTCTCTATGTTTGTAAAAAATCAAAACACCCCCGCATGCGAAACCCATCCTGGGAACCAACACGAACGAGTGCGCCAAACAACAGCTTCTGCTTCTCCATCCCCTCCACACCCGGTCGTCACCTCCACCTGCTGTCTACTGTGATTCTGTTTTCATCTTCTTGGTAGTACTTTTGAGTGCTTGCAACCCGTGGCCGTGGGATCTAAGCTGGGAGGAGCGGAAGTGTGTAACCTACAGGTGAGTCCGTTGTATAGCTATCCCTCTTTTCCCCTTGGTTCCGATTTTCTTGATCTTTTTCTCATATGAGATTACCGTGGAAGTTGATGTTTCTTGCAGAGAACTATCTATTCTCTCCGTGTTACAAATCAACACGAAATGATGGCATTTTCTGTCCCTTGTGGAGGTTATGCATTTTTGTGCACACAAGGTGTTTGTGTATTTGCCCAAACTGTTATGAAGAGATAGAGACGAGTAGAAGGCAAAGGATTAATGTGCAGTTGTGAAGCTACATACCAGAATCGGATGTATAAGTGGAATGGTCATAGTCATACTTTTGTATTCTTGTTAGCTGGTTCTTGGTCCCTTATATAATGTTTTGATTTTTTTTGAGTTGATATGTTCAGAAGTCATACTCATTTCATAAATTTATATATGATCCCCACAGATGATAAATGAAATGTTTCCTGGAATAAGAATGCCCATAAGTGTTATCTTTTTATTTTGTGCGGTATATTCTCTTTATTTATTAATGATATTAGAGACTAAAAAACCGCGGCTCCATAATTTCATTAGAGTTGAACTGAACTACAGTTCGGTCAGTACATGTCTCATAACTCTGTATGACTACACGAGAGTATATATTGTCAATGAAAGCATTAAATTTGCGAAATTCATGCTCTTAGTTTTAATTTATCCAATAACCTAAGGTGTTGTTCAAACCCGTCCTGAAGATTTGAGTTGGCAACTTCTAACGATCAACCTCGTCGGCCCGCATGACTTTGTGTCGGCATTCTGTTGCAAATACCACCTCATTTGCTTCTCCTTCATCCGTAAAGCTAATTTCTCACCAACTAGCTAATTAGACGCGAGCACCTCCTTGGGTGGATTTCTCCTTTTGCTCCTCAGCTTATGTGCTATTAGCAACCCATTTCTAGTTGTGGTTCTTACGTGTTACTCGTCCGTTCGACACTCGAAACTAAAGACCCTCGGCTTCCATCAAGCCACCACTACATCGATTTTGTTAGGAATCAAATATTTTTTTAAATACCCTCTAGGGGATGGTTAGTCCAAGATGCGGAACAACAGAGTTTTGTTTTTGAGAAACATTGGTTGTGTTATTTTTTATTTCTTAAATCTATCAATATGACTTAATTTGTTGGTCAATAAATTCAAACCAATATCTTGGACGAAGAAGCGACCACTTTGGTATACATTTTTTTGAATTGTTTGGATTGCTTTACCACACATATCACGTGCTACCAATTTGGTATACATGGTGGCGTGCATTGCACGTGCACTTTTACTAGTCATCAAAAATTGACACGTCAATTGGACTCCGTTTGGTATTCCTTTTCTGTAAAACTCAAAAACAAGGAACAAACAAAAACTGACACTGGGCTCTAGGTTAATAGGTTAGTCCCAAAAATCATATAAAATAGCATATAAATGCATATAAAACATCCAAGATGGATAATATAGCATGGAACAATCAAAAATTATAGATACGTTGGAGACATATCACAAACTTACAAAGAGTCTCCCGGATACAATCCAGATCAGAATGGAAAACAATAATACTAGGTAAATACTTACAAGACTTTGCTAAAATATGAGCAGCTACATTAACTTGCCGACGAACATACTTGAACACCACAGAGTCAGAGATCCTCGAAGCAACTTTGATATCATTAACCACAGAACCGATGATGGAACTGTCAAGTGTGCTGGCATTAATCCTATTCACAAGTGACTGGCAATCTGTAGCAAAAATCACATTGGAGAAGTGTTCATCCCATGCTAGTTGCACAGCCCTTCGAAGAGCCACAGCTTCCGCAAATTCAGGTTCTAGTGCACCTTGAAGAGCCTCAGTGAATGCAGCAACACAAGTGCCCTCATGGTTTAGGGCCACCGCACCAGCCCCAGACATGTTAATATCTGAAAATACAGCAGCATCCGAATTGATGACAATAACATCTAAGGGCGGCGGAGTCCAAATTGTGTTGGAAGAAAATGGCTCACGCCTGATGACAGATTCATAATAGAAAAGATGTTGCACAATAAAATCAATGTATGCACAAATTTTCTCCATCGTATGGCGAGGCTAATATCAGGCGAGTGACGCGCCTCATTACGAGCTTCCCATATATGCCACAAGGACACGGCCATAATCGTGGCATCTTTGTCTGAAGATCTTGAGAAGAAATCAAAGAGCCATTGTTTTGTGTTTCTGAAGGACGACCGTCAGAGTTGGATGCCAAACCACGCTTTGATCACGTCCCAAACCACCAGAACATGAGGACAAAAAAGTCTAGCATGTTCCACGCTCTCCAGACGATCGTAGAAGCAGCAACTCACAGAATCAGGAACATGGCATCACTGCAACAGAGCCCCAGATGGAAGAAAATCATGAGCAAATCACCAAAGAACGGCCTTCATCTTATTGTGAGTTTTGACAGACCAAATTGCCTTCCAACACTTCTCCTCAACAACTACATTGGAGGTTTGGCCACACCCATTCTTGCTATGAGTTTCATAAAACTGAGCCGACCTTGCAATGTTGTACACTGAGCGCATAGTGTATTCCCCAGAGTTTGTGAAAGGCCAACAAGCAAAATCAATTCCGCCATACCTACTAATAGGAATGCGAAGTATCTCTGCAGCAATATCATCACGGAAGAAAGTGTTGACCGAATCCACATTCCATGAACCAACTTCCTCATTGATCAAGCATTTTACCTTGGCATTTGTAGGTATAGGCAAAATAGGATGAAGGCGTTGTGGTGGAGTCGAGGGGATCCAATGATGCGAGAGTATAGACACATTTTCACCATTTCCAATGCCCCACATGACACCCTTCTGAAGCAGATCCCGGCCAGCCAAAATTGCACACCAAGTAGCAGATGCTGACCTTGGCTTCAAAGCATTCCAGAAATCTAAAGTAGGAAAATATCGTCCCTTCAAGACACGAACACAAAGAGACTCTGGATCCGTTAGTAGCTGTCATCCCTGCTTGGCGAGCATAGCCAAATTAAATAGTGCCATATCACGAAAACCCATGGCACCGAGCGCTTTAGGAGTAGCCAGCCATTCCCAAGAGCGCCAGTGCATTTTCTATCTCCCGTCTTCACGGCCCCACCACTCATCGGCAATAAGCTGACGAAATTTCTCACAAGTATCAACCGACAATTGGAATCATATCATAATGTATGTAGGGATAGCCTGTATGATTGACTTTAGTAAAGCTTCTTTCCTGGATCTAGATATTGGACGTTCAGACCACCCAAAAATACTAGCCCATGCTTCGTCAAGCAGAAACTTGAAAGTGTTAGTTGTTGATTTTCCAACCTCAGTTGGCATACCAAGATATGAATCCTTAAAACCTTCATTTGAAATCCCCAACAGATTTTAACTCTTTGTTTGACCTCTTCTGGGAAACTCTTTCCAAAAAACAATGCAGATTTTTCCTTATTGATTGCTTGTCCCGAACCTTGACAGTAAAGATTCAAAGTGGACTCCAATGCCACCACACTACGTGTATCACTCCGTGCAAAGAAGATGTTGTCATTGGCAAAAAGGAGATGTGATATAGGTGGGCCTAGATAGCCATTCTTAATACCATGTAGCTCGCCATGGTTCTCCTTCTGAAGTAACATGCTTGAAAATCCTTCAGTACACAAAAGGAATAAATAAGGGCTGATTGGATCACCCTCCGGAGGCCTTTAGAGGGCACAACTGGTTCAGTAAGCTCTCCATTGACCCATGAAGATAGTCCCATTCTACACGATCATAGGCCTTCATCATGTCAATCTTCAAGAAAGCTCCTGACAGCGTGAAAAATTTCCTCCTCTAGAAAGTTCCAATGGGTTTGGTAAAATAATGCGAGAACACCATCCGGGCCTGGCGCCTTTGTTGGCCCCATATGGGATAAAGCGGTTGCAGCCGAGATCACGTTCCTCGGCTACAGTTGCAGCCGAGATCGGAGCAGACCGAACATACAAAAGTCGTCATTCCAGTTTGGAAATCTGCTTTCGGACAGATCCAAAACACACTCGGCTCCATGTCTTCAAAGAAGCAGCAACTTTCTGCAAGTTATCCCATGTGGAATTGAGAGAGACCTCACCATTTCTACCATCAACCCAAGCTTGCTCTAATGTATTTATGTAATCAGTGGCGCACAACCACATAGCCTCAAACTTGAAACCTTGTTGCACCGGGCGATGCACACCTTCCTGTATAGAATGAGAGAGCCCAATTCGGATGGCATAATGATCAGAAGA
Organism: Triticum urartu; assembly: GCF_003073215.2. NCBI lineage: Eukaryota > Viridiplantae > Streptophyta > Magnoliopsida > Poales > Poaceae > Triticum > Triticum urartu. The sequence goes on along the minus strand of NC_053027.1, from coordinate 205,977,640 downwards.
AGTGGCAACAATATTCTCCACATAACAACCATCAAAACAATCTGTAAAGGCACTGTTCACAACAGCCCTATCAAGACGGACTTTGACATGGCCATTTGGGTCTTGACGATTGCAACAAGTAAATTTAGGACCGGACAAGCCCATGTCCCTCAACTCACAGTCCAACAAGCAATCACAAAATGTAGCAATCTGTTTCTCCAAGCAGTCGCAAGGACCAATGTGCTCATCTTCAAAAAGAACCTCATTGAAATCCCCACAAATAATCCACGGACCATTCCACATCAGTTTTAGACGCCGAAGAAGGCCCCAAAAATGAACTCTATCTTCTCTCCTTGGTTCCCCATAAACAAAAGTAGCTCTCCATGTAGGATCCAAGTGAGAAGATACATGAACATCAATACATCTCGAGTTGCATGCCTTCAGGGATACAGCCACCGAATCCTTCCAAAAAAGAGCTAGTCCACCACTTTGACCCTCTTAACTAATAGCAAAGCAACCAGAAAAACCTAAAGAACACATAAAATAACGGACATGGGAATCCCTCATCTTCGTCTCTGACAGAAAGAGGAGGGTGGGTCGGTGAAGCTTCACAAGCCAGCAAAGCTCGCCAACTGTCGAGGCCGACCCCAATCCTCGACAGTTCCAGCATATAATACACATTGCATCTGGCGGGGCTGCACTGCAGCCTCTGCCGGATCCACTGATCGTGAAGGGGTAGTACGCTGTTTCTTGTGACCATCATCATTAGTATGCTCCACATTGGCACCTGAATCACATATGACCTCATTCGCTAACACTAGTGCAAGAGTATTGGGACTCTCTTTATCAGCAACAACACTTGGGAAGCATCCTCGAGAACCTTTGCAGACTTCCGCTTCTTCCCAGTCAAAGATTTATTGGAACTTTTTGATACAAACTGCTCCTTATAAGCACCATCAGACCGGCCTCTGCCACGTCCACGATTTGACCAGACTTGACTACCTTCGGAAGGTGGCCTCCCTCTGATAGGAGAGGAACCATCACCATCCCCATCAGTATGTTGGCTAGATTTCTTTGAATGTGAACTTGCAGCAGAAGCACGAGAACCAGTCGTAGAATTTTTAGCAACATGCCCCCCAAATTCGGAGGAAGATGAAGCGTTCCTAGAATTAGGGCCACCTATGTAGCGACCCGACCCGAATGGGTCAAGTCTCTGTGCTTAAGTGTCATCCCTAGATCGTTATGCTGACACACACAGTACTCGTGGATTTATAACAGAGGTAAATCACATATAAAAGTAAGGTAAATACTATTACCTCAATCCAATATAGCGGAAGCAACAAGGTTGTGGATTCCCATCAACACCAACTGCAAAGTTGAGTGTAGAAATCGTAACCCTAACGTATCACTTACTTGTCGTAAGAAACCTGCAACATGAGACGTTGCAGCCCGAAAACGGGTCAGTACATTGAATGTACTGGCAACTTCACACCATAGAGAATGTTGAATAAAGGCTATCACTACATGCATATTTGGCCGGTGGAAAGCTCTATGGTTATAAGGTTTTTGCGAAAAGCCAATTTTTCCCTACTGCAAAGGAATAAATTTTATTTAACTATCATGGTGGTTGTTGAACATTGAGAATGGTTGACAGCATTCTCAATCCCAATTAAGTAACATCATTAAAACCCAACAATATTCATTTAAAGTAACGTGATGAGATCAACAGGATAATCCAAGAACTAGATACTCAAGATGTCCATAACCGGGGACACGGCTAATCATGATTAGTTTATACACTCTGCAGAGGTTTGCGCACTTTTCCCCACAAGACTCGATCGCCTCCGTTTGGTTTCTCGCACTACAGGGTGTTTGAGAAGACGGATGACCGAGACATAGTCTTTCAGAAGCGCTAGCACCTTACGATCGGGTAGACCGGTACACCTACTTTCCCCTACATCTGCTAGTCTACCACTGTAAGAGTTCGCACAACTTAGTCAACTATGCCAGAGCCCATAATGGCTTGTGGTTGCACACGGAAGTTTCTAGTATGAATAATCTCATGATCCCTTTGGGCCTGGGTGGCGGTCCAAGAAAACAGGCAAGTCCTGATAGAAACCAGGTGCCTCAATCCACCCAGATGTGTATTTAAGTTGCCACCTTAAGTAAACCATTAAAATTTAACAAACTCACATCTGTCATGGATATCACTCACCCAATCCACGTCTACTAGCATAGCATGGCATAATAAGCAAACGTAGAAGTAACTCCCAAAGGTTTCATAATAATACAGGTAATAGGTACTACCTCATCTACTTCCCATCCCACAGTTTAATTAGATCCTAATCATGCAATGTGTGAGGATTGATCTAATGCAATAAAACTGGGTTGTAGAAAAGGTATGATCAAAGTGTGAACTTGCCTGCAATGTTGATGAAGATGATTCGCACTCAAAACTCTTGATAGATCTACTCGTCACACTCCGGTCAATCTATCGTAAGCAAGCAATAGTAACCACACATAAGCAATCACTCAAAAGATCAGAAAGAATGAAGAAGACGATTCGGAAAACTTCAAAACCAAGCAAATAACTCTTGCAACATAAAACAATTTCTAACAGTACCAAAATTATGTGAATTTGGCCTTATTAGAATGTTTAGGTCAAGAGCTTTGATTTGTAAAAAGAATCAACTCAAACGGAGTCACGGATAAAAAGATATGATCAAAAGAAGTTTGAATTCAAATCTGATCTAATTCAAATTTTAAAATTTTCAAAAACATGTTTGAGTTGGATTACTGGATAGAGGAGATCATAACAAAGAAGTGGGCGTTGGTTTCGTTGGATTTGGGCAAACGAGTAAAAAGTTATAGTCGTTTGAAGAACAGGGGCTATTCTGCAAATAAGTTATTCACATCTAGGTCCCTGGCCGAAAATACAGAAAAAGAAAAACACTAAAAAGCAAACGTTCGTTTATAAGATCTAAACTGCGGACGTTCTCTAAATAGATCCCTTTGAAAGAAAATCGGTTTAAAAAAATGATCTAGGTTTTTTTAAGAACCGGACTAAACCGAGGATAAACCGGGGTGGTTACCGGTTCGGGGCGATTTTCCATCGAAAACCGCCGGCGGCAGTTAGCGACGGCGGCTCTCCAGCGAGGCAGGGCGAGGCATGGGGTGGTGCGGCGCGGGGCGGAGTGCGGCGCGGGCAGCAGCAACGGGCGGCGGTGAAGCGGCTGCGAGCGGCGGCGGCAGCAAAGCAGCAGCAGCTAGCGGCGGCGGCGGCGATGTGCGTCGGCGGCGCGGGCAGCCAGCAGCGGTGGGAGGCGGCGGTTGCGGGGAGAGAGCGGGCGGCGGGGCGCGCTATTTATGGAGGGAGGGGGCGACGCGGTGGCGTGCGGGAGGGGCAAGGCGGCGGGAGGTGGTCGGGTCGGCCACGGCGGCGGCCGGCGGCGTACGGGCGCAGGACTGCGCCCAGGGTCGGTGGCGAAGGCGCGGCTGGGCTGGCGCGACAAAATCGGCTGGGCTCTGGGCCGGCCCAGTCGGCGAAGGGATTTTTTTTAAACACAGACAAAGAAAGAAAGAAAAACAAAATAAAATAAAATATTATATAGGCATATAATATATCAAAATTTTCAGAAAAAGATTTTCTATGACATGAACATTTTTCTAGCACTAAATAATATACGCACAAATTCTAATAATTCAAAGAGTGCTACTGGTCTATTAAAATCCAACAAAAATCATTTTAAAAATACCAAAATGATTTCAAATTAATCTTTCTCCAATTTTCTAATGTAGGGAATCATGTTACCCTAATTTCCATATAGTTTATTTTTGGAGAAAAATAATTTGAATAAAACTCAAATAAATCCAAATTGAAAATAATTTCAAAAGGACTTTGAATTTGATCCCTGAAACTCCCAACTCATATTTCATAATTTGAAGAAGCCATTTTATCTCCTCTCGTAAAAATCATTGAGTTGCTTAAAGTTTCTGAATTGAAATATTTCCAAATAAAATTAAATTATTTTCAAATACCCTTTCATTTAATTTTAAATGGAAGAAGTCATATCATCTTCTCTCAAGGGTTTTGTATTTGAAAAGAATTTGAATTCATGGAGATCATAACAGCAAATATGAAAGCTTGGGAAAGTCCTGTTATTCCCTCTCATTTAACTTTCAAAAGGATTCGAATTTCACTCAATTTCACGCAATCAATCAAACAATCAATCAAATCTATCTATTTAATATAACATTCCAAAATTTAGAATTTTGGGATGTTACAACCTACCTTCTTCATATGGTCATGAACACAAACCTTCCTGGATACATACGGCAGCTCTCCGTTCTCATCACCTACACCAGGGTTAGGGCGTAGCATGGAAGAGTGTCCAAGCACGCCACAAGAGAAACAATAAAATGGCAGCCTCTCAAACATCACTCGATATGTTTCTGTAGTCTCCAACTTCGCTGAAGACACTGTCACATATCGGACCACCTGTTCCTGAACATCAATCTTACCACGGACGTGCATGAAAGCGCCCCAACACCGCCCATCAGCATCAGACTCCACATAGGAAATTTTACCAATTGGCTTCGCAAATTCCAAACCAAACTTGGCGTCATCAATCTGGGAGGAACTGCCATGATTCTAGCCCAAACGACAAGGCGATCGAACTTAACTTGCAACAGCTGGACCTCCGCATCAAAAAGCTTCAGTAGAACAGCATGCTTTCCCACCATCCACTACAAAAAAAGACACATCCGTGACATTTTGGGCCGAACGAAAAAAATTTATGTCATACTTATGAAACTTCTATGACGATAATTGTGACAAAACCTGGTATCATCATAGATGTGGCGGGGTCCTACTTCTATGAAAAAAATCATGACAGAAAATGGGCTTTTCGTCCTGGGCGGGCCGGAGACGTAGCTGCATGACATTCTTTGGGCCGTCCATGACGGAAAAAACCGTGGTAGAAGCGAGGGCGAGGAAAATATCAGGGTGTTCCCAGTTACGGTGGGTGGTCGGGGCCGAGCGATGCATGTTTCTCTCGTACACGCACGCGCGTGGGTGCGAGGCGTTGGGCTCTAACTGAACCCGAGCGAGGCATTGGGCTCTAACTGAACCCGAGCGAGGCGTTGGGCTCTAACTGAACCCGAGCGATTGCACTGCAGGCTACGCGTTACTGAACCCGAGCGATCGATCGATGGCTGTTAACTTAATTCGATCAAGCAATTCCTTCGCTACTATTGCTAACTGAAGCCGATCGATGCTGCCTCCGGATGAACAGTGAGCGTTGCTGGGGGTGGATGAACAGTTCCCGGTGGGGGTGGATGAACAGGACCCCGTGGTGTTGCCTCTGGATGAACAGGACCCCGATCGGTCGAGCCGGTCGGGGCTGGATGAACAGGACCCCGTGGAGGGCAGGATGAACAGGACCACCCCGTTGAGGGTTGGATGAATAGTAGACGGTGGAGGGCTGGATGAACAGTAGCCCGTGGAGGGGTGGTTGAACAGGAGCCCATGGAGAGGGCTGGTTGAATAGTAGCCAGTGGAGTAGCGCGCGGTGGAGGCTGGATGAACAGGAGCCCGTGGATGAACAGTCGCAGGTGGAGGCTAGAGGAGGTCGATGGTGGATGAACAGTAGCCCGTGGAGGCTGGAGGGGGTCGACAGTGGAGATGAACAGTATCCCGTGGAGTCCCGTTTTGGGGTACGCCACACCCCTCCCGATGAACAGGACCCCCGTTTCGACCGTAGCACTCCAACACAAGTCTGTTTCCTCCGTTTTGCGGTATGCCACACCCCTCCCGATCAACAGGACCCCCGTTTCGACCATAGGAGGTCTGTTTCCTCCGTTTTGCGGTACACCAGACTCCTCCCGATGAACAGGATCCCGTTTCGACCGTGGCCGGTCGAACACAAGGTCGTTTCCTCCGTTTTGCGGTACGCCAGGCCTCGTTTCCATCGGTTGTTCTGTCCAAGCCCTCCCGATGAACACGACGACGCATTCCGTTCCGACCCAGCCGGTTGGCTCCCCATGAACACGACGACGACACAGTTTCTCCGTTCCGACCCAGCCATGTACACGAGCCCTGGCCGTACATATGCGTAAGTAGGCGTTCGAGACCCTACCCGTATGTACATATGTGGCTATATTTTCTTTCTTGCACACTGGCCGCTGTATGTATGTGTATATGCTACGTGCGCGCCTCTACTACGACACGTGCACGCCTCTACATCGACCAGTATGTACGTACACGTTCGTGACCAGAATGAAAATGCTACGTACGCTTTGACCAGGTGGGTCCCGACTGTCAGGCACTTCCTTGTGTGTGAAGATGTAGCTAGTGGGTCCCAGTAGTCAGGGGGGCGAATCGTTTTTTTTGCCCGGACGTACTTCCTTGCGTGCGAAGATGTAGCTGGTAGGTCCCAGCAGTCAGGAGAAACATTTTTTCATGAAATACAGTTGCCCATCCGGTGGGTCCCTGATGTCAGGTGGAGGAATAATTATTTTGCGCGTAATAAGGAGGCACTTCCTTGCTGCGGCCATGGACCCAGCTGTCAGCCTCTCCACGTACAGTACTCTTTCGATGGAAGTCGTTCCTTGACCACGTTGACCACACCGCGCCGAGTGCACCAGGGCGGTGGACGGCGGTGAGGCCTAGGAAGGGGACGGCGCGGAGCCGGGGAAGACGCGATAGTGGAAGCCCACGCGGAGAGGAGTACAAGGGTTCACTGGTTCGGCTGCGGTGTGAGGTTGCCATCGCCGTAGGGCCTGGCCAGCGATGGGAATAGTAGGGGGCGGTGAGGCCTCTGCGGCAGCACAGCCGGCCACGGGAGGCAGGAGCATGCGGCACGACCGGCGCTTCTTTGGGCGGCTGGAGCAAGAAGACCATAGGTTGAAGAAGCACTACGGCCGTTGGATGGACATCGTATGGTCACTTGAGGTAGAATCGTTCATATTGACTAAGTTGACAAAGCACTCCGTCCCCGTCAACTTAGTAGGCCCACAAGTCAGCCTCCCACCAAGGTGGGTCCCAACTAGCAGGGGGAGTATTCATGTTTTGTGCATAATAAGGAGGCACCTCCGGTGGGTCTGAGCTGACAGCGGGGGGAACATTTTTTTCGCGAAATATGTTGGCCCGTTCGGTGGGTCCCAGCAGTCAGGGGGGAAACGTTTTTTTGCCAAATACGGTGGCCCGTCCGATGGGTCCCTGCTATCAGGTGGAGGAATAATTATTTTCTATGTAATAAGGAGGCACTTCCATGTGGCTGCCGTGGACCCAGTTGTCAGCCTCTCCACGTACAGTACTCTTCCATTTGAAGTCATTCCTTGACCACGTTGACCACGCCACGCCGAGAGCACCAGGGCGGTGGACAACAGCGAGGCCTAGGAACGAGACGACACGGAGCCGGGGAAGACACGGCAGTGGATGCCCACGCGGAGAGGAGTACGAGGGTTCACTGGTTCGGCTGTGGTGTGAGGCTGCCGTCGCCACAGAATAACAGGGGGTGTGGGTGAGTGGAGGGATGCCCTGGCCAGCGGTGGGAGTAGTAGGGGGCGATGAGAACTGCGCGGCAACACAGCACAGCCGGCCACGGGAGGTAGGAGCAGGCGGCATGACCGGCGCTGCTTTGGGCGGCTGGAGCAAGAAGACCAGAGGTTGAAGAAGCACGACGACCGTTGGATGGACATTGTACGGTCACTGCAGCTATAATCGTTTATATTGACTAAGTTGACAAAGCCCTTGGTACGCGTCAACTTAGTAGGCCCACAGGTCAGCTTCCGAAACGGTACGCCCCAGATGTCAGGGGGAGGAATCATTTTTTGGGTGGGTGAAGCTAGAATATCCGAGATGGAAGAAGAAGCACGGCATCCATTGGATGGACATCCAACGACCACTGCTGCTAGAACCGTGTGTTGACTATAAGTTGACAAAACCTTGCATATGCGTCAACTCTCCTTTTTTGAGGGGACGCGTCAACTTAGTAAGGCCACAAGTGTGTGGCAGAGAACTTATAGCCCATTTGAGATTTGTAAGAATGTGCAGCCAATTTCTGAATTCTAATGGAATCTACTACAGCCCATTTACAGTTTGTTAAAAGTACAGCCCATTTCAACCAACCGTTCAAAATAGAATTCAATAAAATTTCCCACATTTTGATGGGATCCGAAATATTTTTATCCCAAAATTTCTAGTCAGATTAAATACAATTTCAATATAAATTTATATTACATAAAAATCCAACAAAACATTGTGCTCGCAACAATGAATGAAATTAAGAAATTTAATATCCAAAAATAATATTTTATAAAGTAATTACATGTTTGGTGCATTTTTATAGTTACTGCCCAGTTTTTATAATTACATCCCATTTATTATTTCTTAAAGCCCATTTTCTTGTTAAGCCTAATGCATCCCTCCTAGGAAAGATTTGCAGCCTAGCGGGGCGGAGAATAACAACTTGACCTTGCCTGAGTATTCCTAAAAAAGTATAGCTGGGCTAGCCATTTTCAACTTGAAAAAAATTAAGATCTGGGCTGGATATCTGGCCTGGGCTAGACGGGCCACAACCCGCCCAGTTAATAGCTGCAGCGATGTTTTCGTTGTTGTTCAAAGGAGAAAAATTAATATCTGGGCTAAACATCGCTCAAGAAAAACTCTGCAGTGCTCACACCTCAAAAACACAAATACTGCTCGAGCTGCTTGGTCCCAGCTGTCGGTCGCTTCTTGTGCAATTCTCTCGTTTATTGACTACATAGGTTGACAATGTTATGGGACCGTGATGTCAGGAAACCAGGAGGAAGCAAAAAAAATTATAGTTTTATATACTAATATGGAGGCACTTGCGTACGTGCGGCTATGGCCCTGGTGGGTCCCCACTGTCATCCTCTCCAAGTAAAGTCATATCCTCATCCTCATGTTCGTTGACCATGTTGACAACATGAGACGGCGGCGCCACGGTGAGCGCAACAACTCAAAGGACGACAGAGAGGGCCTCGCGGGCCCTACGGATGGTCTGATACAGCGCCCGCTGCTCATTCGGGAAGCCAGGATCATAGGGCCACATGTCCGCGATGACTTGTCGTTCGCTTGTTCACCGGTGCTCGTTGAGGAGACGGAGGTTGCAGCACAGGTCCTCCTGCGCTGGTAGCTCTTCCACCATTAGGGCGTCGAAGTGCGACCGCACATGCTCTATGGTGAACAGGGCATGAACCGGCTTGGACAGTGGCGCCGGCTCTTGGTCGGAAGCTACGTCCATCGTTTGATTGTCGTCGCTCAGCTCGGCGAGGTAGCTGAAGAGCCAGCATGTCCGGCTGCTGGACCGACCCGGTGGCAAGCACGAGTCTGACTGCCCTGGCCCACCCAAACCGCCTCCCTCGCCCGCGCGCGCTTTCCGCCCCAAATGGTCAGCGCCGCCCGCCCCGCTTCCCGGTGCATGCGATTTCTCCGCCTTCAAATGACACAAGTGCCGTCCGTCCTTCTGTTGCCAACATCAATAATACGCGGTTGCCGACGCGGCTACTCTGGCGCCACATGTCCGTCCCTCCGCTGCCCACCATTGCTATATAAACTGCTGCGTCGGCCATAGCCGCAGTCATCCGCATCCGTTCCTATTCTCCTGTCCACACCACTACTGCCCACCATGGATTCCTCGCACTCTAGTACTCTTCGGGACGGGCGGACGACGGACCACAAGGAGATGGCAGCCATTGATGCCGACTGGCTGGCCGGCAGGCAGTGGGAGGATGACGACGTCCCAATGGAGAACATGGCAGTCGACGATCCGGTGCCAACCCCCTCCTCCGCGCCATCCTCGCCGGTGCATTGCACCATGACCATCGGCGAGGCCCGTGCCCAATATATGGACATGGTGAGGCAGAAGTGTGAGGAGAAGTTCGGGAGGCGCAGGCCGACGCCACCTACAACCACCATCTCCTCCAGGAGCACCTGCAGGCGGAGGAGCAAATCACCGCGGAGCGGGCGGAGCAGGAGGCGTTGCTCGACTCGTACCGCTCCGCCCGTGAGGGCCGCCTCGAGCGCTGGCGGTACCGCATGCGGGTGGCGGAGGCTGCGGCCGCCTACAAAGAGGGCGATGAAGCAGGCGAGGCATTGTTTGGCAAGACCGAGGACGAGGTAGAGGACAATGCCGGCGCCGACGAGTCCCCGCTCCGCTGGCGTGGACGAGGCCCTGCTCCGCCGAGGCCCCGCGACGCCAACAACGAGGCAGAGGACTCCGCCGGCTCAACCAAGGCCACACCCCACCGGCAACGAGGGGGGATTTCCCCCGCTCCGCCGAGGCGCCGCCCACCGGCAACGAGACAGAGGACATCGCCGGCTCCGCCGAGGCCGCGCCACACAGAAAACGAGGAAGAGTAGAACACGGTAGGTTGCCGCCGCTCGGGTCCAAGTAAGGCCACCGCTGCTACCCTCCGGTTGTTGGCATTCTATGATTACAGGATGATTGAAGAACTCTCCGTGGTTGAAGAGATCATGAGATACAGTCATTTGCTAGAGAACTTGAGCACTTCAGTTGTATGCTACCGGACAAGTTTGTTGCCGGAGGTATCATCACTATGCTTCCTCCTTCGTGGATCTCATTGGCACTCTTGATGTGGAAGAAAAGGCGAGAGCAAAGGACACACGTGCTCGAGGAATTGAGGGAGGATCTAGTGCCAATCTGGTATAGAAGAAGAACTTCCAGCCCCACAAGTTCAAGAACAAGGGCAAGTTTGATGGTAAAGCAAAGTTTGATGGTAAAGCAAAGTTTGATGGGAAGAACAAGGCTATGCAACACACGAACTTCAAGAAGAAGAATGACAAGAAGAAAGGTGTTTGTCATGTGGGGATCCTGATCATTGGGCTCCTAGTTTCCCTAATCGCTATGACACGCTAGGCGGGTCAACCACTGACGGCTGGTTAGCTTCTTGGCGGCGACATTGAGTCGGAGAGCTATGTTGGAGAAGGACGCTGCTTCTACTTAACTGCTGGTGCAGTTGGCTGACTGACACATGGGCCCAACAGGCATCTGGGCCACATGTCAGTTACGCAACTGCACCAGCAGTTAAGTCACTGAAGCTTCTATTGGGCTCAGCCGGACACAGGTGGGTAGGTTCGGTTAATTAATTATACCTCCAGCGCACCCCTTTTTAGTTGAAGAATGTATGAAATGTAATGAAATCTGTAATGTTTATATGAAGTATGACCGTGTATGAATGAATTTATTTCGATTAGTTCGAGTTCTTGTATCACTGGCATTGGATGAACATGCAAAACAATACGTACAAGCATTATTCCCAGGGTGATCACCTTGTTTGTAGCAGTTTCACATGTACTCCCTCCGGTCCTTTCTAGTCTGCATACAAGTTTTGTCTGCAGTCAAAGTATTTCTACTTTGACCAATCTTATAGAAAAAAGTATGCACTTTCACAATGTATGAAGTAAAAAGGAACAAAAGGAGTACAAAGAGTTTGGGCAGCTTTTTAGCGTTCATGTACATTACAATCAAACACACAGGCCTAGCAATTCATAGAGAACATTCAAAACAATCGATGATTATGCATCTCAGCGATTCACATGTCAGAGCCAATATTTACTTCACAACTAAAGAATAAAGAAAAAATGGATCGATGCTTCTGATAGCAAAGGCCTCCCATTTGAAAATATCAAACGCATGTCTTCTTGCTAAAATCAATGAGCAAAATTTGACAAGGTTTTCCCATTCCAAAATATCAAATGCCTATGATTGTGGAATGTGCAGGGTTTGCCATCAGTTCAGACATTGACATGGCACCTCGTGCTAAATAAACCAGTTGTTCTTTTTGTGCAGTTCCACCAAAATCAACCAAATTCGCGCATAGCTTGTATGATTTCGCCCTTATATGTTGCAATGCCTTGAACTTATCGGCACCTCCTTTCTTGTGGTGGAAATGAATGATTCGATGTATTCATGAACTTTTTGTGCAGTTCCCATTGAAATCAAGCTGAGCACCCCTATTTGCACAAATACAAAAAAGTGATTAGTATAAAGCAAACTGTACTATGAATTGATAGTTTAAACAGGCACCTACATGGTCCATGTAGAGCACACTTTTAGAAAAATGGAACTCACCGGAAAGAATCCTAGAACAACATTGTACTCGCGCATCACAGCAAGAAAATGGAGATTTGTCAGTCCTTCTGAGCTGAAGTTAGTTTGGTCTTGTGGGGGGTAATTTAACCATCCTTCAACTGCTCCTTCTGATGAGAAGATAGACATGGCTACTTCATCCTGGCATAATCGGAACTAGTCACTTCACGTACTAAAATACAGAGCAAAATGAGTGAATCTACACACTAAAATATGTCTATATACATCAGTGTTTGGAGTATGTACTAGTAGTTCATATTGAAATCTACTAAAGGACATATATTCCAAACAATATGATAATCTCTCTAACCAAGGTAGGGACGAGGAGTAAACGGAGGGAGTACTAGTAAAAATTTATCCTCGTCCTGCGAGCCACCGCGCGGGTGGGCGAGGGAGCGGGCGTAAGGCGTAGTAAGCAAGCTTCACCTCATCCTGCGAGCCACCACGCCCATGGGCGGGGGAGACGGCGTACAAGTAAGCTTCTCCTCGTTCTGCGAGTTGACGGGACACATCAAAAGTACTCCAGTGTATAGAGCCTTGCCTCTAAGGTAGGCCCCACATGGTTTGCCTCTTTTTCAACATAACACGTCAAGTCGCAATTTGTTTGTTCACCTGTGGTAGACGATCGTCCCTCCATGTAGTGGACAACTAGTACACGTGTCAAATTACCACGTGGGCTGCCTTTTCATACAAAAATGAGCTCCACCGTGTACCCGCGCGGGTGTGGTTGGGAAAGAGACGGGAATACGTGCGTCGTGCGTGCACCTCTTCTCTTCGTGCACGCCCCCCACCTACGTGGGTGTGTGTGAGAGATACAAACCTAGACAAATAGCTTGTGCGTTCGTGAGTGTTTTTTTGGGGGGGGAGGTTGATTTCGTGAATGTATTTGTGGGAATATGTGTCGATGACATCTCAAACAATTTTTTGCATGCAATGTGTGTGAACTGGAGGCATATCCATATCATATATAGAGGGTTGGGCGATCCACGAGAAGAAAGGGAGGGTCATAGGTATCGATAGAGTCGAAGAGAGGATCGAGTGGGTGGGTGCGAGATCGATGAAGAGAGCCATCGAAATTGTGTGTGTGTGTGTGTGTGCAAGTCAAAGATATAGGGTGACTGGCCTAGCTACCGGAACGTCAGAGCGCACAGGTCAAGTTTGTGTGTGGCAGGGAGACATAACTAGAGCGCTCGATGTATCGGTGTGTGTGGGGGGAGTGTAACACCCACAATGCGGCTATATCTCCCACGTGTCGGGGCACAACTTAGAGGCATAGCCGCATGGTAGGCTTGTCGCAAGAGGGGTAATCTTCACACATCCCATGTACTGAATAAGACAGGGATAAAGAGTTGGCTTATAATCGCCACTTCACACAAATACAAGTTATACATACATCATCCAGAATACAATCAAGGTCCGACTGTGGAACCAAAATAAAAGAAGACAACCCCAAATACTAGATCCCCGATCGTCCCAACTGGGCTCCACTACTGATCAACAGGAAACGAAACAAAACAACAACTAAGATCTTCATCGAGCTTCCACTTGAGCTCGGTTGCGCCACCTGCACTGGTATCATCGGCACCTGAAACTGTTTGGAAGTATCTGTGAGTCACGAGGACTCAGCAATCTTACACCCACGAGATTAAGACTATTTAAGCTTATGGGTAGGAAACGGGTAATGGGGTGGAGTTGCAGCAAGCACTAGCATATATGGTGGCTAACATACGCAAATAAGAGTGAGAAGAGAAGCAACGCAACGGTCAAGAAGCTAGAAGTGATCAAGAAGTGATCCTAAAACTACTTACGTTCAAGCATAACATGAGAACTGTGTTCCCCTCCCGGATTCCGCCGAGAAGAGACCATCACGGCTACACACGCAGTTGATGTATTTTAATTAAGTCAAGTGTCAAGTTCTCTACAACCGGACATTAACAAATTCCCATCTACCACATAACCGCGGGCACGGCTCTCAAAAGTTTATACCCTGTAGGGGTGTCCCAACTTAGCCCATCACAAGTTCTCACGGTCAACGAAGGATATTACTTCTCCCGAGAAGACCCGATCATCTCGGAATCCCGGCTACAAGACATTTCGACAATGGTAAAACAAGACCAGCAAAGCCGCCCGAATGTGCTGACAAATCCCGATAGGAGCTGCACATACCTCATTCTCAGGGCACACCGGATGAGCAGTCCGTACAACTAAAACCAACCCTCAAGTTTCCCCGAGGTGGCGCTGCAAGGGGCTCTAGTTTGGACCAACACTCAGAGGAGCACTGGACCAGGGGGTTAAAATAAAGATGACCCTCGGGAGCATGACTCCCAAGGGAAAAGTATAGGTGGTTGTGAGGCAAATGGTAAAACCAAGGTTGGGCCTTGCTGGAGGAGTTTTATTCAAAGTGAACTGTCAAGGGGTTCCCATAACACCCAACCGCGTAAGGAATGCAAAATCAAGGAACATAACACCGGTATGACGGAAACTAGGGCGGCAAGAGTGGAACAAAACACCAGGCATAAGGCCGAGCCTTCCACCCTTTACCAAGTATATAGATGCATTAATTAAATAAGAGATATTGTGATATCCCAACATATCCATGTTCCAACATGGAACAAACTTCAGCTTCACCTGCAACTAGCAACGCTATAAGAGGGGCTGAGCAAAGTGGTAACATAGCCAAACAACAGTTTGCTAGGAAGGTGGGTTAGAGGTTTGACATGGCAATATGGGAGGCATGATATAACAAGTGGTAGGTAGCGCGACACAGCGATAGAACAAACAACTAGCAAGCAAAGAGAGAAGTGATTTCGAGGGTATGGTCATCTTGCCTGAGATCCCGCAAGGAAGAAGAACGAGTTCATGAAGAAGACAAACGGACGTAGTCGAACGGATCCTCACAATCACGACGTTATCGGAACTAACCCAAAGAAGCAACACCGGAAAGAAGCAAACAACATAGTAAACAACCATCACATCAACATGGCATGATGCACAACCAAGTATGATGCATGTCCGGTTTAAAGAGGCATGGCATGGCAAGGCAAAGTGCAACAAACAAAACTACAAGTTAAGTGGAGATCAATATGCAACGAGTTGCATATTGACGAAACACCACATTCAATTATTAAATGTTGATTAACATGGCGAGAGGTGAAACATAATAAACTACTTAACTAGGCAAGTTTAAATGAGGCCGGAACAACAAGCAACAAGTCTGGAAAATCCTCGTATGCATATTATGAATTTGGTACTGTTCTGCCCTAATCCATATTTTAGATTTATTGAACATGCAAGATGAATGCACCATGTTAAACTAGGCATTTTTCTACCCCATTTACATATAAATTTTATATAAAACCGAGCTATGATTATTTAGTTATGAATTAAATCATTTTAACATGGCAATTAAGAAAATAAATGCAAACAACAGTTTAAACATTTTAAAGGTTGAAAGTTGGATATTATGAAACTAGACACAATTCTAAGCATTTTTCATATATAACTTATTTACATATGATGCATGATTAATTAATTATTATATGCATGAACATGGAGGGGTTTTGTGCAAATCTGTAAAACCAGGAATAATTAGCAAATTCGTAGGTCAGGGAAACAAATACAATCGGGCCGAATCTGGCTAGCCCAACAAAGCACAGGGGGGGCTTGCGGGGGGGGGGTCCTCGCCATGGGCCAAGCCCAAGCGCTGGTGGGGAGGCAGCTGGGCCTCGAGATCAGTCAGCCCATGCGGGGGGTCAATGCGAGCAGGGACGAGCGCGCGGCCGTGCTCGTTCTCGTGAACCTGGACGGCGATGGCGGACGAAGGCAAGGACGGTGGGGAAGAGGCCGGATCCGGGCGGAGGACGCCTGGATCCCTACGATCTTGAACGGATCAGCCATGAGATGGCTGGGGGCAAAGACTCCGGTGCGGACGCGGCTTGGACGAGGCAGTGGCAACTTCTGGCTGTCCATGGAAGTTCTTTGGTCGCCGGCAGCTCGAACCAGTGGCCGAACGACGACCGAGCGGCTCGTGGCGATGCAGGCGCAGCAACAGGGCGATGTAGGGGCGCAGCAACATCAAGGCGAGCGGCTGGGCGGCGAGCCTCCTGGGTCCGCGCGATGAGGAGGAAGACGGGGCGTGGGCGAGCTCGTGCTCGAGCGCCTGAAGATGGCGTGGCGGCGGAGCTTGTTGCAGTTCTTCCTGGCGCTCGACGGGCAGACGCAAGCGAGGAATTTGGCGGAGCGAGGGTTCCCGAGGCAAGGAGGCAGGCGCGCGTGCTTTCGAATCAGAGAAGGTCGGTGGCGTCGGTGGTCTGCTCCAGCGAGCTGGCCGGTGCTCGGGCGGCTGCAGGAGAGGAGCAACGGGCAGAGGAGCTCGGGCTCCTGGAGGATTTGGGCGGCGACGGTGGTTGGACAGGTGGGGAAAATGAGGAGAAGGTGGAGGCTGCGAGGGGATTGGGCATTGGATGGCTGCAGCGATGTGGTTGGGTGGAGATGGATCTTGAGGGATCCCGAGGTGGAAGAGGACTGGCGGCGGCGGCTGGGAGGATGGGACAAGGCTCCTCAATTTTAGGGTTAGGCAGATAGGTGGTCTACTTATAGATAAATAAGAAGGTTTACTGTCTCACTGATTTAGATCCGACGGTCGGAAAAAATAGGTTAGGGGAGCCAAACAAGTAACCGAAACTACTTTAGTGATGTTTGGGATGATCCGGCCCCAACGGTGGCGATAGTCCGGTTCGGGTTCGGGGTAGTTTCGGACGTGCACGCGAGGAGGACCGCGGGCTGACGAGAGTGGTTAGGCGGACAAGGTCAAGTGTGTGGTTTGGCTGAGAACAGAGAGAGAAGAGGGAGGCCCGGCGGCAGTTTAGGGGACCGAAAACGTCCGACGTTAGACCAGCTATATTGTTGCTATAGTTATCCGTTGGGGCATCAAATGGACTCCGAATGCGATGAAACTTGGCAGGCGGCCTATCTACACTATAACGACACCGCATGCCAACTTCCAACCCATTTCAAGAACATCTTCCAGCCACTTATAAAATACTATTTCGGACATGCCGCGGGCGCGTGCAAGTGTGGACGGGCTCAGAACGGACAACGGAAAGAACTAGGAGAACCCGGACAGATTGCAAGTTTTGAAAATATAATGATGCAATGAACATGATGCCATGGCATGATGCAACACGCAACCAAATGACATGGCAACGACGGCGAAGAACTGGAAGACACCTAGCGCAACGTTCTCGAGGCATTACAACACTCCACCACTACTAGAGGATCTCGTCCCGAGATCTAGGATGGCACCGGAGGGAAACGGAAGAGGAAGAGAAGAGGTAAAACTAAGTTTCTTCTTTGAAAAACGAGTGAAACCACAAACCTTGAGAGGTTGAACAAATTGAAAGAAAGAATACAACGAAGATGAACAAAGTTGAAAACACTCTGTTAGAAAAGAGGAACAAGGAACTTTACTAGAACCTTGCAAGGTTGAAAGACATAAGAAAAAAGGGTTGCAATGGATAGGAAGCACATGCAAGCACTCTGGTAGAAACAAGATGTACAAGGAATGATAAAGATCAATTACGACAACACTCCGGTTGAAACAAGATAGAGAAGGAATAAGAATGATATAATTTGGACAACACTCTGACTGAAAATGGAAGGAATTGAACATGAACTTGACAAGATGAGAGGATACTTGAAAAGAGGACACAACACTCCGGTTGAATGGATAAGCAAAAGGAAAGAACATGATATTTGACAACAATGGAATGATGGGTGAAGTTGGGTCATTGGAAAGGAAAGAATTGAGAAGAAAATGACAACTTCTGCCACAAATGAGCTTGGAAAACAACCTTTCAAGAGGGTTATAACGGAATTGTTGGAAAAACCAACAACGAAACGAATAAGCTTATAGTGGGCTTATGAAAAGCATCTCAAAATTGAGGCGAAATTCTTCCACTAACAGAAACAATAGATTGGATTGATATTAACAAGGAGACGAGAAACTTATTTCACCGGGAGGATAAATGAAGAACTTGGATCATTTATGAGCACCATAAATAGCAACAATCCTTAGAGAAAGCTTTAGGTGAAATATAACCCAAGATAATTCCAATGAAGAGATTGATGGGTTTAAAGGATCTCTTGAACGAAGAGAAAATGATGGATTTAAATATCTCATTCCTGACAACTTGTGAATCATGAAACACAAAGGGAAATTGTCAAGAGTGACATAACACCACCTCGAAAGATAAGGGATAAAAGATTGAACTTTGAAATGCAAGATGAAGAATACTTGAGCTCCTCCAAGGAAAATCTTGAAGAACACTTCGAGAATGAATTAAATCTTTGAAGAAAGACCATGTTTAGCCTTCGTGAGAACACCGGTGACAAAAGAATGATGAAACAAAAGAAAAGAGAAGTTGAAAACACAAGGTGAAGCCTTGCAATTATTGGATGGAGCTTTGCGACGATATAATTGAGAGATCTTGGAACTCCGGGAAAGTATGAAGCACTTGAACCGAGAATTTACTCTTCGTGAACAAACTCTGGAAGAAGGGATTTAACACTTGGATGAAACAAGAATAAGAATTACATTATGCATATCCTTCACCAATTTAAATTGATGCCAAGCAACGGATTTGGCATACTACTTATTCTCGTAGAAAGGATTAAGAGAGATATAGCGCAAACTTGAGAAGGTCTTCGATGAACCACCGGTAGGATTTGGAAAGAACGAATGAATTGATACAATAACAACGGAAGAGAATGTTGGATGAACCACCGTTAGGATTAAAAGAATGAGCGAAGAAAACGAACGCATCGCCAGGAGGAATTGGAAAATGAACAAAGATACTTGAGAGAATTTAGATACATGAGAACGAAGAGATCACGAGCTGATAAGAGAATACTTGAATGATGCACCGATATGATTTGGAGAACGAGAGCTGAAAGCTGGAATGAATAATTCTAAGATGATGGGCTCCGGAGAATCAATCTGAAAAGACTCCTGAATTGCTCCAGATGGGTGAAAAGAATTCTCACAATCGAAAACAATGATGAGAGGATGGCATAACGCTAGCACCATGAATCTTGAAGAGAATGCAGCAAGATTGAGAGAAAAATCTTCTTCGGTCTTCAAATGTTGATAATGATGATGAGAAACACCACCTTGAATTGTTGAGGCACTCCGGAATGAAAAATAAAAAGGTTGAACCAACTATGAAAATAATTTGAAAGATCTTGGTGAAAGTCATTTGACTGATCATAAATCATTCTTACGTCAAACTTCGAAAGAATTTGAGGATAGCTCCAGGAAAAATAGAAGAGTTAGGTAAGATCCTGGGAAAAGACATGTGGGTTAGGGCCCACTCGAAAGAAACACCGTTGAACGATTTAAAAGAGAAATTGCGCCAGTTGAATTAAATTACTCAAAGGAGATAACAACCTCGAGACAACTTGAACGGAATTAGGAATGGAAATGTGAATCTTCTAAGATATCTTCAGCACTCCAAAACAAATGAATAGCGAGAGGTGAATAAATAAGAGAGTCTTTGATAAGAACTTCCAACATGGAAAGCATGTGAGGCAATGAAAAGATATGATCAACACCGAAAGCTTGATTTGAATCCACCAGAGAAGAAAAATAATGAAGAATGATGATCTTGAAGCTCCGTTAGTATCTTCCTGAGAATCACCTGAAGGAAATAAGCCCTAGAGGCAATAATAAAGTTATTATTTATTTCCTTATTTCATGATAAATGTTTATTATTCATGCTAGAATTGTATTAATCGGAAACATAATACATGTGTGAATACATAGACAAACAGAGTGTCACTAGTATGCCTCTACTTGACTAGCTCGTTAATCAAAGATGGTTATGTTTCCTAACCATGAACAAAGAGTTGTTATTTGATTAACGGGATCACATCATTAGGTGAATGATCTGATTGACATGACCCATTCCATTAGCTTAGCACCCGATCGTTTAGTATGTTGCTATTGCTTTCTTTATGACTTATACATGTTCCTATGACTATGAGATTATGCAACTCCCATTTGCCGGAGGAACACTTTGTGTGCTACCAAATGTCACAACGTAACTGGGTGATTATAAAGGTGCTCTACAGGTGTCTCCAAAGGTACATGTTGGGTTGGCGTATTTCGAGATTAGGATTTGTCACTCCGATTGTCGGAGAGGTATCTCTGGGCCCTCTCGGTAATGCACATCACTTAAGCCTTGGAAGCATTGCAACTAATGAGTTAGTTGCGAGATGATGTATTACAGAACGAGTAAAGAGACTTGCCGGTAACGAGATTGAACTAGGTATTTAGAATACCGACGATCGAATCTCGGGCAAGTAACATACTGATGACAAAGGGAACAACGTATGTTGTTATGCGGTCTGACCGATAAAGATCTTCGTAGAATATGTAGGAGCCAATATGAGCATCCAGGTTCCGCTATTGGTTATTGACCGGAGACATGTCTCGGTCATGTCTACATTGTTCTCGAACCCGTAGGGTCCGCACGCTTAAGGTTACGATGACAGTTATATTATGAGTTTATACATTTTGATGTACCGAAGTTTGTTCGGAGTCCCGGATGTGATCACGGACATGACGAGGAGTCTCGAAATGGTCGAGACATAAAGATTTATATATTGGAAGCCTATGTTTGGATACCGAGAGTGTTCCGGGTGAAATCGGGATTTTACCGGAGTACCGGGAGGTTACCGGAACCCCCCGGGAGCTAAATGGGCCATGATGGGCCTTAGTGGAAAAGAGAAGAGTCATCCCTACATGGGCCGCGCGCCCCTCCCCTCCCAGAGACACACAAGTTGATCCACGTGATCTATTCCTTAGCCGTGTGCGGCGCCCCCAGCCACCATAGTCCTCGATAATATTGTAGCAGTTCTTAGGCGAAGCCCTGCAGCAGTAGTACGTCAAGATCGGCACCACGCCGTCGTGCTGACGGAACTCTTCCCCGACACTTTGCTGGATCGGAGTCCGGGGATCGTCATCGAGCTGAACGTGTGCTAAAACTCGGAGGTGCCATAGTTTCGGTGCTTGATCGGTCGGATCGTGAAGACGTACGACTACATCAACCAAACGCTTCCGTTGTCGATCTACTAGGTATGTAGATCACACTCTCCCCTCTCATTGCTATGCATCACCATGATCTTGCGTGTGCGTAGGAAATTTTTTGAAATTACTACGAAACCCAACAGTGGCATCCGAGCCTTGGTTTTATATGTTGATGTTATATGCACGAGTAGAACACAAGTGAGTTGTGGGCGATATAAGTCATACTGCTTACCAGCATGTCATACTTTGGTTCGGCGGTATTGTTGGATGAAGTGGCCCAGACCGACATTACGCGTACGCTTACGCGAGACCGGTTCTCCCGACGTGCTTTGCACAGAGGTGGCTTGTGGGTGACAGTTTCTCCAACTTTAGTTGAACCAAGTGTGGCTACGCCCGGTCCTTGCGAAGGTTAAAACAGCACCAACTTGACAAACTATCATTGTGGTTTTGATGCGTAGGTAAGATTAGTTCTTGCTTAAGCCCGTAGCAGCCACGTAAAACTTGCAACAACAAAGTAGAGGATGTCTAACTTGTTTTTGCAGGGCATGTTGTGATGTGATATGGTCAAGACATGATGCTGAATTTTATTGTATGAGATGATCATGTTTTGTAACCAAGTTATCGGCAACTGGCAGGAGCCATATGGTTGTCGCTTTATTGTATGCAATGCAATCGCGATGTAATGCTTTACTTTATCACTAAACGGTAGCGATAGTCGTAGAAGCACAAGCTTGGCGAGACGACAACGATGCTACGATGGAGATCAAGGTGTCACGCCGGTGACAATGGTGATCACGACGGTGCTTCGGAGATGGAGATCACAAGCACAAGATGATGATGGCCATATCATATCACTTATATTGATTGCATGTGATGTTTATCCTTTATGCATCTTATCTTGCTTTGATTGACGGTAGCATTATAAGATGATCTCTCACTAATTATCAAGAAGTGTTCTCCCTGAATATGCACCGTTGCGAAAGTT
Organism: Triticum urartu; assembly: GCF_003073215.2. Classification (NCBI taxonomy): domain Eukaryota; kingdom Viridiplantae; phylum Streptophyta; class Magnoliopsida; order Poales; family Poaceae; genus Triticum; species Triticum urartu. The sequence goes on along the minus strand of NC_053027.1, from coordinate 205,955,451 downwards.
CTTCGTGCTGAGACACCACGTGATGATCGGGTGTGATAGGCTCTACGTTAAAATACAACGAGTGCAAAACAGTTGCACATGTGGAATACTCAGGTTATACTTGACGAGCCAAGAATATACAGATATGGCCTCGGAACACGGAGACCGAAAGGTCGAGCATGAATCATATACTAGATATGATCAACATAGTGATGTTCACCAATGAAACTGCTCCATCTCACGTGATGATCGGACATGGTTTAGTTGATTTGGATCACGTGATCACTTAGAGGATTAGAGGGATGTCTATCTAAGTGGGAGTTCTTAAGTAATATGATTAACTGAACTTAAATTTATCATGAACTTAGTCCTGGTAGTATTTTGCAAATTATGTTATAGATCAATAGCTCACGTTATTGCTTTCATATGTTTATTTTGATATGTTCCTAGAGAAAAATTGTGTTGAAAGATGTTAGTAGCAATGATGCGGATTGGATCCGTGATCTGAGGTTTATCCTCATTGCTGCACAGAGGAATTATGTCCTTGATGCACCGCTAGGTGATAGACCTATTGCAGGAGCAGATGCTGATGTTATGAATGTTTGGCTAGCTAAATATGATGACTACTTGATAGTTTAGTGCACCATGCTTAACGGCTTAGAATCGGGACTTCAAAGACGTTTTGAACGTCATGGACCATGTGAGATGTTCCAGGAGTTTAAGTTAATATTTCAAGCAAATACCCGAGTTGAGAGATATGAAGTCTCCAACAAGTACTATAGCTAAAAGATGGAGGAGAATCGCTCAACTAGTGAGCATGTGCTCAGATTGTCTGGGTACTACAATCGCTTGAATCAACTGGGAGTTAGTCTTCCAGATAAGATAGTGATTGACAGAATTCTCTAGTCACCATCACCAAGTTAGTAGAACTTTGTGATGAACTATAGTATGCAAGGGATGACGAAAACGAATCCCGAGCTTTTCATGATGATGAAATCGATGAAGGTAGAAATCAAGAAAGAGCATCAAGTGTTGATGGTTGACAAGATCAATAGTTTCAAGAAAAAGGGCAAAGGGAAGAAGGGGAACTTCAAGAAGAACGGCAAGCAAGTTGCTGCTCAAGTAAAGAAGCCCAAGTCTGGTCCTAAGCCTGAGACTAAGTGCTTCTACTGCAAAGGGACTGGTCACTGGAAGCGGAACTGCCCCAAGTATTTGGCGGATAAGAAGGATGGCAAAGTGAACAAAAGTATATTTGATATACATGTTATTGATGTGTACTTTACTAGTGTTTATAGCAACCCCTCAGTATTTGATACTGGATTAGTTGCTAAGAGTAGTAACTCGAAACAGGAGTTGCAGAATAATCAAAGACTAGTTAAGGGTGAAGTGACGATGTGTGTTGGAAGTAGTTCCAAGATTGATATGATCATCATCTCACACTCCCCTATACTTTCAGGATTAGTGTTGAACCTAAATAAGTGTTATTTGGTTTTTGCGTTGAGCATGAATATGATTTGATCATGTTTATTGCAATACGGTTATTCATTAAAGTCAGAGAATAATTGTTGTTCTGTTTACATGAATAAAACCTTCGATGGTCATACACCCAATGAAACAAGTTCATTGGATCTCGATCGTAGTGATACACATATTCATAATATTGAAACCAAAAGATGCGAAGTTAATAATGATAGTGCAACTTATTTGTGGCACTGCCGTTTAGGTCATATTGGTGTAAAGCGCATGAAGAAACTCCATGCTGATAGGATTTTGGAATCACTTGATTATGAATCACTTGGTGCTTGCGAACCATGCCTTATGGGCAAGATGACTAAAGACTCCGTTCTCCGGAACAATGGAGCAAGCAACTGACTTATTGGAAATAATACATACTGATGTATGCGATCCGATGAGTGTTGAAGCTCGCGGCGGGTATCGTTATTTTCTGACCTTCACATATGATTTGAGCAGATATGGGTATATCTGCTTGATGAAACATAAGTCTGAAACATTTGAAAAGTTCAAAAAATTTCAGAGTGAAGTGGAAAATCATCGTGACAAGAAAATAAAAGTTTCTACGATATGATCGCAGAGGTAAAATATTTGAGTTACGAGTTTGGTCTTCAATTAAAACAATGTGAAATAGTTTCACTACTCACGCCACCTGGAACACCATAGTGTAATGGTGTGTCCGAACGTCATAACCGTACTTTATTAGATATAGTGCGATCTATGATGTCTCTTACCGATCTACCACTATCGTTTTGGGGTTATGCATTAGAGACAGCTGCATTCACGTTAAATAGGGCACCATCTAAGTCCGTTGAGACGACACAATCTGAACTGTGGTTTGGCAAGAAACCAAAGTTGTCGTTTCTTAAAGTTTGGGGTTGTGATGCTTATATGAAAAGGTTTCATCCTAATAAGCTCAAACCCAAATCGGAGAAATATGTCTTCATAGGATACCCAAAGGAGACTGTTGGGTACACCTTCTATCACAAATCCGAAGGCAAGACTTTTGTTGCTAAATTCGGAGTTTTTCTAGAGCAGGAGTTTCTCTCGAAAGAAGTGAGTGGGAGGAAAGTAGAACTTGATGAGGTAACTGTACCTGCTCCCTTATTGGAAAGTAGTTCATCACAGAAATCTATCTGTGACTACTACACCAATTAGTGAGGAAGCTAATGATGATGATCATGTAACTTCAGATCAAGTCACTACCAAATCTCGTAGGTAAACCAGAGTGAGATCCGCACCAGAGTGGTACGGTAATCCTGTTCTGGAAGTCATGTTACTAGACCATGACGAACTTGCGAACTATGAGGAAGCGATGATGAGCCCAGATTCCGCTAAATGGTTTGAGGCCATGAAATCTGAGATATGATCCATGTATGAGAACAAAGTATGGACTTTGGTTGACTTGCCCGATGATCGGCAAGCCATAGAAAATAAATGGATCTTCAAGAGGAAGACGGACGCTGATAGTAGTGTTACTATCTACAAAGCTAGAATTGTCGCAAAAGGTTTTCGACAAGTTCAAGGTGTTGACTACAATGAGATTTTCTCACTCGTATCTATGCTTAAGTCTGTCCGAATCATGTTAGCAATTGCCGCATTTTATGAAATCTGGCAAATGGATAAACAAAACTGCATTCCTTAATGGATTTACTAAAGAAGAGTTGTATACGATGCAACTAGAAGGTTTTGTCGATCCTAAAGGTGTTAACTAAATATGCAAGCTCCAGCGATCCATCTATGGACTGGTGCAAGAATCTCGGAGTTGGAATATACGCTTTGATAAGTTGATCAAAGCATATAGTTTTATACAGACTTGTGGTGAAGCCTGTATTTACAAGAAAGTGAGTGGGAGCACTACAACATTTCTGATAAGTATATGCGAATGACATATTGTTGATCGGAAATAATGTAGAATTATTCTGCAAAGCATAAAGGAGTGTTTGAAAGGAGTTTTTCAAAGAAAGACCTCGGTGAAGCTGCTTACATATTGAGTATCAAGATCTATAGAGATAGATCAAGACACTTGATAAGTTTTTTCAATGAGTACATACCTTGACAAGATTTTGAAGTAGTTCAAAAATGGAACAGTCAAAGAAAAGGTTTCTTGCCTGTGTTACAAGGTGTGAAGTTGAGTAAGACTCAAAGCCCGACCACGGCAGAAGATAGAAAGAGAATGAAAGTCATTCCCTATGCCTCAGTCATAGGTTCTATAAAGTATGCCATGCTGTATACCAGATCTATTGTATGCCCTACCACTGAGTTTGGCAAGGGAGTACGATAGTGATCTAGGAGTAGATCACTGGACAGCGGTCAAAATTATCCTTAGTGGAATAAGGATATGTTTCTCGATTATGGAAGTGAAAAAAGGTTCATCGTAAAGGGTTACGCCGATGCAAGTTTTGACACTAATCTAGATGACTCTAAGTCTCGGTCTAGATACATATTGAAAGTGGGAGCAATTAGATAGAGTAGCTCCATGCAGAGCATTGTTGACATAGAAATTTGCAAAATACATGCGGATCTGAATGTGGCAGACCCATTGACTAAGATTCTCTCACAAGCAAAACATGATCACACCTTAGTACTCCTTGGGTGTTAATCACATAGCGATGTGAACTAGATTACTAAATCTAGTAAACCCTTTGGGTGTTGGTCACATGGCGATGTGAACTATGGATGTTAATCACATGATGATGTGAACTATCGATGTTAATCACATGGTGATGTGATCTAGATTATTGACTCTAGTGCAAGTGGGAGACTGAAGGAAATATGCCCTAGAGGCAATAATAAAGTTATTATTTATTTCCTTATTTCATGATAAATGTTTATTATTCATGCTAGAATTGTATTAATCGGAAACATAATACATGTGTGAATACATAGACAAACAGAGTGTCACTAGTATGACTCTACTTGACTAGCTCATTAATCAAACATGGTTATGTTTCCTAACCATGGACAAAGAGTTGTTATTTGATTAACGCGATCACATCATTAGGTGAATGATCTGATTGACATGACCCATTCCATTAGCTTAGCACCCGATCGTTTAGTATGTTGCTATTGCTTTCTTCATGAGTTATACATGTTCCTATGACTATGAGATTATGCAACTCCCGTTTGCCGGAGGAACACTTTGTGTGCTACCAAACGTCACAACGTAACTGGGTGATTATAAAGGTGCTCTACAGGTGTCTCCAAAGGTACATGTTGGGTTGGCGTATTTCGAGATTAGGATTGGTCACTCCGATTGTCGGAGAGGTATCTCTGGGCCCTCTCGGTAATGCACATGACTTAAGCCTTGCAAGCATTGCAACTAATGAGTTAGTTGCGAGATGATGTATTACAGAACGAGTAAAGAGACTTGCCGGTAACGAGATTGAACTAGGTATTTGGAATACCGACGATCGAATCTCGGGCAAGTAACATACCGATGACAAAGGGAACAACGTATGTTGTTATGCGGTCTGACCGATAAAGATCTTCGTAGAATATGTAGGAGCCAATGTGAGCATCCAGGTTCCGCTATTGGTTATTGACCGAAGACATGTCTCGGTCATGTCTACATTGTTCTCGAACTCGTAGGGTCCGCACGCTTAAGGTTACGATGACAGTTATATTATGAGTTTATACATTTTGATGTACTGAAGTTTGTTCGGAGTCCCGGATGTGATCACGGACATGACGAGGAGTCTCGAAATGGTCGAGACATAAAGATTTATATATTGGAAGCCTATGTTTGGATACCGGAAGTGTTCCGGGTGAAATCGGGATTTTACCGGAGTACCGGGAGGTTACCGGAACCCCCTGGGAGCTAAATGGGCCATGATGGGCCTTAGTGGAAAAGAGAAGAGGCAGCCCTACATGGGCCGCGTGCCCCTCCCCTCCCTTGGTCCGAATAGGACAAGGAGAGGGGCCGGCCCCTCTCTCTCTTTTCCCCCCTCCGCGAATCCTATTCCAACTAGGATTGGGGGGGAATCCTACTCCAAGAGGGAGTAGGACTCTCCTGGCGCGCCCTCCTTGGCCAGCCACCTCCCCCCTTTAGTTCTTTATATACGGAGGCAGGGGCACCCCAGAGACACACAAGTTGATCCACGTGATCTATTCCTTAGCCGTGTGCGGCACCCCCAGCCACCATAGTCCACGATAATATTGTAGCAGTGCTTAGGCGAAGCCCTGCAGCAGTAGTACGTCAAGATCGTCACCACGCCGTCGTGCTGACGGAACTCTTCCCCGACACTTTGCTGGATCGGAGTCCGGGGATCGTCATCGAGCTGAACGTGTGCTAAAACTCGGAGGTGCCGTAGTTTCGGTGCTTGATCGGTCGGATCGTGAAGACGTACGACTACATCAACCAAACGCTTCCGTTGTCGATCTACTAGGTATGTAGATCACACTCTCCCCTCTCGTTGCTATGCATCACCATGATCTTGCGTGTGCGTAGGAATTTTTTTTAAATTACTACGAAACCCAACATCACCGGATAAGAACATTGACGGAAAAGAATGGAGAGACTTCCCATCAATAAGATGGACATTTGTTTAAGAAATCTGAGTCCTCGAAGAAAAAGGGGTGGGTGGGCGGGAAAACAAAGGCAACTTGGGGACGGATGAAACACACTGGTTGGAAAGAATTGAAAAGACAACCTTGATGATCAAGAAGGATTAATACTCCCATAGAAATATGAGAGCGTCGCTTAGGAAAGGTATGTGAGGGAGTCCTGGATTAGGGGGTGTTCGGGTAGCCGGACTATACCTTTGGCCGGACTCCTGGACTATGAAGATATAAGATTGAAGACTTCGTCCTGTGTCCGGATGGGACTTTCCTTGGCGTGGAAGGCAAGCTTGGTGATGCGGATATTCAAGATCTCCTGCCATTGTAACCAACTCTGTGTAACCCTAACCCTATCCGGTGTCTATATAAACCGGAGGGTTGTAGTCCGTAGGCAATCAAATCCATACACTACAATCATACCATAGGCTAGCTTCTAGGGTTTAGCCTCCTTGATCTCGTGGTAGATCTACTCTTGTACTGCCCATATCATCAATATTAATCAAGCAGGAGTAGGGTATTACCTCCATCGAGAGGGCCCGAACCTGGGTAAAACAAAGTGTCCCCTGTCTCCTGTTACCATCCGGCCTAGACGCACAGTTCGGGACCCCCTACCCGAGATCCGTCAGTTTTGACACCGACATTGGTGCTTTCATTGAGAGTTCCTCTGTGTCGTCGCCTTTAGGCCCGATGGCTCCTTCGATCATCAACAACGATGCAGTCCAGGGTGAGACTTTTCTCCCCGGACAGATCTTCGTCTTCGGCGGCTTCGCACTGCGGGCCAATTCGCTTGGCCACCTTGAGCATATCGAAAGCTATGCCCCTGGCCATCAAGTCAGGTTTGGAAGCCTAAACTATACGGCTGACATCCGCGAAGACTTGATCTTCGACGGATTCGAGCCACAGCCATGCGTGCCGTGCTGTCTCGTGGGGCATGATCTAGCTCTGCCGCCAAACAGTACCCTGGAGGCCGCAAATGCACCGGCTCTGACCCCTAATCCGGAGCCAGCTGCGCCAATCGAGGGTGAGCGGTTGGACGTCACCTCGGGGGCTGTAATCTCAAAGGCGATCGAGCCAAACGCCAGCCCCGCACTCTGCACGGCCCGTGACTCCAAGGAGCCGGATTCCTTTCCAAATTCCGAACCCCTCGCGTCCCTGCCGATCTAACCCGATTGGGCGCCAATAATGGAGTTCACCGCCGCGGACATCTTTCAGCACTCGCCCTTCGGCGACATCCTGAATTCTCTAAAGTCTCTCTCTTTATCAGGAGAGCCCTGGCCGGATTACGGTCAGCGAGGATGGGATACGGACGATGAAGAAATTCAAAGCCCACCCACCACCCACTTGGTAGCCACTGTCGACAATTTACACGACGTGCTCAACTTCGACTCTGGAGACATCGACAGCATGGATGACGATGCAGGAGATACCAACGAACCAATGCCCATAGGGCATTGGACAGCCACCTCATCCCATGATGTGTACATGGTGGATACCCCTAAATGAAGCGACAACGAGGAAAAAAGGGGATGGGACGGGAGATTGACCCCCCGAAAAGCAACCAAAGCGTCGGCGTAAACGCCGACCCAAGCCCCGCCTCGACAAAAACCCAGCCATAGAGCAGGACGAGCCGGTAGACGACGAGTAGGCCTTAGAGCAACCGTCCAAACAGGGAAACACGGATAGAGAAACCGAACATCCCTCCCCCGGCGAAACCGAACATCCCTCCCCCGGCGAAAACAGCATCCTAGACAACCTCACGCCGAATAAACCTATGGAGCAGAAGAATCTCCACGAGAGGCTCGTTGCAACTGCACGCAGCCCAAAAAAGCAGAAGCGGAAGCTAAAAACAGCGGAAGATGCACTCCGGATTAGATGGAGCAAAGTAACCAATACAACAGATAAGTACGGCGACAGTCGCCGCACTAAAAGCTATCCGAAAAGAAAGCTACTGCCTGAATTCGACGAAGAGGCCCTAGAGCCCTCGCATTCAAAAAATGAAAAAGCCACACGGTCGGATAGACGACCCCATAAAGCGGCAAGCGGCGCCGCACCTAAATCGGCATGCGACCCTCTTAAGGATTCGCATCATGGCCCAGTCAGGTCCATTTACGGGCCAAGAAAGCAAGCTCTCGTAAGCAACACTATGAAGCCATCATCAGAATCCCGCACACCCAAATACAGGGGTGCCGCACACCCTCTATGTTTCACCGATGAGGTCCTGGACTATGAATTCCCAGAGGGATTCAAACCCGTAAACAGAGAGGCATATGATGGAACAACAGACCCTGGAGTCTGGATCGAGGATTATATCCTCCACATACACATGGCTAGAGGAGATGATCTCCACGCCATAAAATATCTACCCCTTAAGCTTAAAGGGCCAGCTCGGCATTGGCTTAAAAGCCTTCCAGAAAACACAATCGGAAGCTGGGAAGAGCTCGAGGATGCTTTCCGAGCAAACTTTCAAGGGACCTATGTCCGTCCCCCGGATGCAGACGATCTTAGTCACATAACTCAACAACCCGGGGAATCAGCTCGGCAATTCTGGAATAGATTCCTCACTAAAAAGAATCAGATAGTCGACTGTCCGGACGCCGAAGCCTTAGCAGCTTTCAGGCATAATGTCCGAGACGAATGGCTCACCAGACACCTCGGCCAAGAAAAGCCAAGGACAATGGCCGCACTAACAAGCCTCATGACCTGCTTTTGTGCAGGGGCAGACAGCTGGTTCGCAAGGTGCAGCCCCAGCGACCCAAGTACATCCGAAACCAAGGATGGAAATGGAAAATCGCGACGCAACAGGGACCGTCGCTGTAGTAAGGGCAAAAGTCTAAAGAGCACGGCAGTCAATGCCGGATTCAAAGGCTCACGGCAAAATCAGGAAAAATCGCCCCCCCCCAGGATAACAGGGATGATCCATCCAACCTAAATAAAATCCTGGACAGGATATGTCAGATACACAGTACTCCCGGGAAACCTGCTAACCATACCCACAGAGACTGTTGGGTTTTCAAACAATCCGGCAGACTCAATGACGGACACAAGGGGCTCGACATGCCAAGCGAAGACGAGGACGAACCCCAAAAGCAGAACACTAGGAAACAAAAGAACTTCCCACAAGAAGTAAAAACAGTGAACTCACTTCACATAACAAAACGTGCGGCGCCCGTAAAGGTACGCACCACACGGCCCAAAGGGTCCTACCACTGGTTGTCAAAACCGATCATCTTCGGTCAGCTAGATTATTCTAGGAATATCAAGAATGTAGGCTGGACTGCCTTGATACTCGATCCAATAATTGGAGGACTCAAGTTTTCAAATGTCCTTATGGACGGCGGCAGTGGACTAAACCTGATATATCAGGATATAATCCAGCGCATGGGGATAAACCCAGCAAGAATCCGCCACAGTAAAACCTCCTTTCAAGGGGTAATACCTGGTCCGGACACCCATTGTATGGGTTTTCTCCGGCTCACAGTCTCATTCGGCTCTACCGATAACCTCCGCCGTGAAAAGCTGACCTTCCATATCGTCCTGTTCTCAAGTCGCTATCAAGCACTTCGCTTTAACGCAATACCGCATTACGCATCTCTTACGCTCAAAATGCCCGGTCCACGAGGCATCATCTCTTTGAAGGGGAAGCACTAAAGTGCGCCTCCCCAAGCGGAGGACTGTGCGGCCGCTCTGACAGCCCCACAGCAAAATGGCCTCACTGGCCAATAAACTTCAAAATAGGTCATTCAAGACCACGAACGCGGATAGACGAGTTCGGTGCAAAATCATCATTGATGCAGGCCTAGAAGCCATATACCCCCGCACTAGGGGCTCCACGCATATACAATAAGAGACAATAAAGCTCAATCTCATATATCTTACTTTATACTTTGCTTATTTTAAACTTTTCCGGCGCGACCCGTTTTAAATTCAGTTCCTCTCTTTTATAGATGAACGTCGTGCGGCGCCTGTCCAGGATACGGCACAACGGAGACACGGGCGCAGACGTGCAGTGGGGACCCGTCCTAAAGGATTCTTTTTAGATTAAGACCCTGCGTAAACCTTTTTTACTGTCTCTTGTTGCTACACATCCCCTGGTTTTTTCTTTCTAGTATAACCAAGGAGGAGGCTGGCGTCTTGGCATGTGGCCACGTCAGAATTTTTGCACGTACCTGGACACTAGGGGCTTTTTTAATAAAGAGTGTTGTTTGGCCCGCACTCATAAAGACCGAACACCTTAGGGAGTGTTCGGCCTCGCGAGTTTTGGCATTATATGCATCAGCTCCGAATCATGTCTTTGGTCAAATGTTGGGTTGCCCGGCTCCTGAGTTCGGCTACCTTACGTTCTGCTCTATCGGCTAAGGTAGCACCAGGAGAACTACTGCGATTGTGCCCCCGGTTCGGCCAGGGCGAGCACCTCAGTAGAGAAAGCCGAAAACTGACTGTCATGATGTAGCGTGAGACTGGTCAGCCACTCGATGACCGATTGGAATCTATCAGATTCCTCTGCTTTAACGAAGGACCGCTTCCCGGTCAGGCACATACGCGCCCCAAATTCGGACGAGCGCAGTTGCCACCAAGGAGCTACCTAAAGAGTCTCATTTTCAAACTCCTATGGCTAAGTGAAAGTGTTAAAGCATTATAGTTCGGTTGCCTGGACCGCTATGCTATCACCTCCTTTGTAGGACCAAGACGTTGGGTTAAGTGTGAACATGCGTCTTCTGCGAGCACCCCCGCACTATGTGCGTGGGGGCTGAAGCCAACGACTGCCATCTTTCAAATTCTATACATGTGTGTGTGTGTGTGTGTATATATATATATATATATCTCTTAAAACGGCCGCATAGAAGGTGTTAATAATACTTGGAGGCACAAGTATAAAAAAGGCCACTACAGTTTATCAAAATACTACTTTTCAATTACATATGCTATCATAACATAGCATCTTTCGAGCACTGCGTCTCTATTACACGAGCGCCCTCAAGGACTTCCTGAAAATAGTGCTCGGAAGATACTCGGCTTTTGTCTGAATCTCGGGACGCAACAACGGTGGTCTCCATCTCTGCCCAGTATGTCTTAACACGGGCAAGAGCCATCCTAGCGCCCTCTATGCATGCTGACCTCTTCATTGCATCTATACACGGCACCGCGTCAAGGAATTGCTGCACCAAGCTAAAATAACTCTTCAGCTCCGATCTCCCAGGCCACAGATGACCCATGACGTACTTCATGGCGAGTCCAGACAATCTATTCAGCTCGGCCCATTGAGCCAGGCGATCGTCCACTGCCAGTGGACGCTCTGGATTGTGAAATTGTGACCAAAAAAGCTTTTCCACTTCGCGATCTTCCAGATCTCGAAAGTGTTCGGTCGCATCAGCAGCACTTGTTGCCAAATCCAGATAGGTGTCCTCCACAATCCACATCCGGTCCAACGGAGCAAACTTTGGATCACAAACCTTCCTCCGCAAAATAAAGGGCTTTCCAGCCGCAATCTGTTCGGCCTGACGCAGCTCCTCTTTCGCAGCTCTCATCGCAGAACGAGCGTCCTTGGCACCGGCAATGGCCTTCTCTAAATCCGTCTGTCTCGCCCGGTCTTCTTTCTCAAGAAGTTTGCAACTGTCTGCAGCGCTCTTCAACTTCTCGGCCATCTCGGCCATCTCTTCTTTGCTTCGGCAGTGAGCAGCATGTTCGGCTCTCAGCTCTTCAAGGGCCTTCTTGGCAGCCGCATCGCTTTTTCTGGCTTGCTCCTTAGCTCGGGCAAGTTCTGCCCTAAGATTCTCCACGGCGGCCGTACCATCTGCGTCAAGCATACACATTGTAAGACACTGGCATGAAGCTCCTCTTACCTAATGCCGCCCGAAGAATTACATACCTTGAGCCTCATCAAGCCGCTTGTTGACAAGCGTGATGTCGGCATCTGCCACATCCAGTTGCCGCTTTAGTTCGGCCACATCATCAGTTCGGCTTGATTCCGTACACCTCGCCACGTACACTCAAAGGCGACATCTTAGACCTGGGATTATGATCCTCTGCGTGCCGTCATTTGTTGACAACGCGCAGAGTCTCAGGGGCTACTATCTACACAGGGCGCATCTTATTTATGCGCAACTGACAAAAGTGTACATTATCTAACGTACATCAAAACCCGTCAGTAAACTTTTGACGGCCTCATGCAATCCGCTTTCTGCGAATGAAATCCTTTCAATCACCGTGCCCATCAATGCACGATGCTCTTCTGAGATAGAAGCTCGCCCCAGCAGAATCTTTAGTTCCTCCGGCCGAGCACCAGATGATGCCGGACTTGCCCTATGACCTCTTTCGAAGGCCGGACGCAGAGAACCTCGGGGGGCCACATAGCTATCTTCCGCCCCTACCGGATTCGGAGAAACCCTCCGCGACAACACCTCAGGTTCGCCCGCCTCGCTGGGTGGCACGGCAGGGGGAGGCGTCCCGCTCTCCATCATCTCCGGAAGAAGATCCCCCCCGAAGACGAGCTCTACTGCGAAGGGCTGAGGTCCGAGCTACAAGGTAAAATTTCGGTTAATCTTCTTAGAAATAAAATCAAGGATTTCTCTCATCCCTCAAAAGGAAAATCTTTTCTCCACTTACGGCTCGCTGGAGGGCTGATCCCCTTGAGGGCGTAGTTCGGCCAAGGAACTCCCTGGTGTCGGACCCTCTGACGAGGATTGTTTCCCTCATTTCGAGGCCATGGTCTCCGGGTCGTCAGAGGCGGCTCTCTTCTCCCCCTTAGGAGAGGAATTGTCGGTTCCTCCCTTCAGAGTAGCCTCCTTCGAGGAGGCCATAGCTTCCTTGTCCTCCCCCTCCAAAGGCATTTTCTCCAGCATCCTGACCAGCACGGGATCCGGCCTGGTTTCAGGAAGGGGAGCCGGACACCTGATCAACTTTGCCATCGCTATCCACTCCTGTTCAAAAGGACGGCTCTTTTAGGGGCAAGTTTATGACAATTATACGGATAGAAGGTCCGGGCACAAGGTTGCTTACTTGAGTATCCGGGCGATTGCAGCTTAGGCCTGCGTCCTCGGTTAAATCCGGACACATCTCTTGTGATCCGAAGAACAATCTATACATCTCCGCGGGCGTTGCGCCCATAAAATGCTGGAGAGCTCGTGGTCCCTCCGGATTAAACTCCCACAGACGAAGGGAGCGACATTTGCCGGGCAATATTCGACGAATCAGCATGACCTGCGTCACCTTGACAAACTGAGGTCTCCTTCCAAGAGATCCTTAATTCGGCCCTGTAGCAGGGGCACGTCTTTGGGCAGACCCCAATCTAATCCTTTGTTGACCCATGACGCTAGCCGTGATGGGGGACCCGAGCGAAAGGCAGGAGGCACCGCCCACTTGGCGCTCCTGGGAGCGGTGATATAGAACCATTCTCGTTGCCACAAGCCGAGCTCCTCTTGAAAGGAGCCCTCGGGCCATGGAGCATCAGCATTCTTACTTATGGCAACACCTCCGCACTCTGCGTGCCATCCCTCGATCATCTTCGGCTCCACTCCAAAAGTCTTGAGCCATAATCCGAAGTGAGGGGTAACGCGGAGGAACGCTTCGCACACAACGATGAATGAGGAAATGTGGAGGATGGACTCCGGAGCTAAGTCATGAAATTCCAGCCCATAATAAAACAGCAGCCCCCTCACGAAGGGATCCATCGGGAAGCCTAACCCCCGAAGGAAGTGAGACATGAACACTACGCTCTCACCGGGCTGGGGATTGGGAATAGCCTACTCTTGAGCAGGCAACCTATGCGGAATTTCGGCGGTCAAGAACTTAGCCTCTCTCAACTTTAGCACATCCTCCTCCGTGACGGAGGAGGGCATCCATCGACCTTGAAGGTCGGAACCGGGCATTGTCGAAGGTCCGAAGCGCCTGGAATCTGAAGCCTAGGGTGTTGGAACTCGAGGCGACGGGCGAACTTGTCTGAGATTGGAAAAAGGAGTAAGGCCTTGGTCTCTTTATAAGAGGTTGAATACCAGGAGCCCTCCCCGTAACCGTTTGGGACTCGCCTTTAATCGAGAAAACATGCTAACGGGCACGATTGGGTTACCCACGTCCGTATTGATGAGAATCCCGTAAAGGGGGCACACGATCTCTGCTTTGACAAGACATGCCAAGGAAACCGCCTCGCAAAACATGCTGAGGTGGAAAAAACGATTCGAGTAAAGGACTTGGCCGTAGTGTGATAGTGCACTGCGGAATACGTCAGCATATTTGATTTGTGTTAATATTATTCTCTCCATGGAAATATGTGGAAACTTATTTTATAGAGCCGGACACTACTCTTGGTGTTTACAATCTTCGACGAAGGACTTGGAGGAGGAACCCGCCTTGCAATGCTGAAGACAATCTGCGCGCCGGACTCGTCGTCATTGAAGCCAGGTTCAGGGGCTACTGAGGGAGTCCTGGATTAGGGGGTGTTCGGGTAGCCGGACTATACCTTCGGCCGGACTCCTGGACTATGAAGATACAAGATTGAAGACTTCGTCCCGTGTCCGGATGGGACTTTCCTTGGCGTGGAAGGCAAGCTTGGTGATGCGGATATTCAAGATCTCATGCCATTGTAACCGACTCTGTGTAACCCTAACCCTATCCGGTGTCTATATAAACCGGAGGGTTGTAGTCCGTAGGCAATCAACTCCATACACTACAATCATACCATAGGCTAGCTTCTAGGGTTTAGCCTCCTTGATTTCGTGGTAGATCTACTCTTGTACTGCCCATATCATCAATATTAATCAAGCAGGAGTAGGGTATTACCTCCATCGAGAGGGCCCGAACCTGGGTAAAACAAAGTGTCCCCTGTCTCATGTTACCATCCGGCCTAGACGCACAGTTCGGGACCCCCTACCCGAGATCCGCCGGTTTTGACACCGACAGTATGGAATCAACACTTGACATTGAAGAAACTCGAATACCAAAACTCAAAACAAAACAAAGAATTGGCTTGCAAAATAAGCCGGAACAAACATATGATAGATCCCATATTGTATCATGTGTTTGTTGGAAAGACATCCTATGATATACTTGAATACCCACTTATAAACTCCTGAAACTTTCTGGTTATGCAATCAGGTGTTGGGGATACAGGGGAAGCATAATATCTCACCGAAACTAACAATTCCTACATCCAGTTGTATCCATCCTTCAACACATAACCAAGAAACCTTCGGAAATCGTGTACCTCAAACTTCGAAAAGCATCTGTTATACGAGTTACGGCAATACTCCCTAACTCCCGCCCCAGTACTGGATGGCGTCGAGGTTATCTCACCAACAACTGCATAAAATAGATTTTCGATGTCGGCGAACTCAGGTATCCCAGAACTGCAACAATAAAATTTTGACAACAACACCTCGGAGCTCAACTCCCTGGGACACTCCCACAACCCCTAAATGTCAGGAGGCACCAAGAACAATGTTCTTGTCACAAAACCATCAGAACGATTCCAAGATACCCGCGTGATCCTAAATTTTTTTAGTGAAATTTGAGGAGAGAAGAGTCAAAACTTCTATGTTAGGAGGCCTCACCAGAGCGACGAAGGGACTGAGGAGTAAAAAGAATCCTACTCTCTGATATATATAATCCTAAGACTCAAAACATTTTGTTCTACACTCAACAACGTCAGCGATTCGATCAAGCAGGGGGCTCCTAAGTCGGGGAAGGCTCTGATTACCAACTTGTAACACCCACAATGCGGCTATATCTCCCACATGTCGGGGCACGATTTATAGACATAGCCTCATGGTAGGCTTGTCGCAAGAGGGGTAATCTTCACACATCCCATGTACTGAAAAAGAGAGGGATAAAGAGTTGGCTTACAATCGCCACTTCACAAAAATACAAGTTATACATACATCATCCAGAATACAATCAAGGTCCAACTACGGAACCAAAATAAAAGAAGACAACCCCAAATGCTAGATCCCCGATCGTCCCAACTGGGCTCCACTACTGATCAACAGGAAACGAAACAAAACAATGACTAAGATCTTCATCGAGCTCCCACTTGAGCTCGGTTGCGCCACCTGCACTGGTATCATCGGCACCTGAAACTGTTTGGAAGTATCTGTGAGTCACGAGGACTCAGCAATCTCACACCCACGAGATCAAGACTATTTAAGCTTATGGGTAGGAAAGGGGTAATGGGGTGGAGCTGCAGCAAGCACTAGCATATATGGTAGCTAACATACGCAAATAAGAGCGAGAAGAGAAGCAACGCAACGGTCGAGAAGCTAGAAGTGATCCTGAAACTGTTACGTTCAAGCATAACATAAGAACCGTGTTCACCTCCCGGATTCCCCGAGAAGAGACCATCACGGCTACACACGTGGTTGATGTATTTTAATTAAGTCAAGTGTCAAGTTCTCTACAACCGAACATTATCAAATTCCCATCTGCCACATAATCGCGGGCACGCCTCTCGAAAGTTTATACCCTGTAGGGGTGTCCCAACTTAGCCCATCACAAGCTCTCACGGTCAACGAAGGATATTCCTTCTCCCGGGAAGACCCGACCAGTCTTGGAATCCCGGTTACAAGACATTTCGACAATGGTAAAACAAGACTAGCATAGCCGCCCGAATATGCCGAGAAATCCCGATAGGAGCTGCACATATCTCGTTCTCAGGGCACACCGGATGAGCAGTTCGTACAACTAAAACCAACCCTCAAGTTTCCCTGAGGTGGCACTGCAAGGGGCTCTAGTTTGGACCAACACTCAGAGGAGCACTGGCCCGGGGGGGTTAAAATAAAGATGACCCTCGGGAGCACGACTCGCAAGGGAAAAGTATAGGTGGTGGTGAGGCAAATGGTAAAACCAAGGTTGGGCCTTGCTGGAGGAGTTTTATTCAAAGCGAACTGTCAAGGGGTTCCCATAACACCCAACCGTGTAAGGAACGCAAAATCAAGGAACATAACACCGGTATGACGGAAACTAGCAAGAGTGGAACAAAACACCAGGCATAAGGCCGAGCCTTCCACCCTTTACCAAGTATATAGATGCATTAATTAAATAAGACATATTGTGATATCCCAACATATCCATGTTCCAACATGGCACAAACTTCAGCTTCACCTGCAACTAGCAACGCTATTAGAGGGGCTGAGCAAAGCGGTAACATCGCCAAACAACGGTTTGCTAGGAAGGAGGGTTAGAGGCTTGACATGGCCATATGGGAGGCATGATATAATAAGTGGTAGGTAGCGCGACATAGCTATAGAATGAACAACTAGCAAGCAAAGATAGAAGTGATTTCGAGGGTATGGTCATCTTGCCTGAGATACCACAAGGAAGAAGAACGAGTCCATGAAGAACACAAACAGACATAGTTGAACGGATCCTCACAAACGAGACGTTATCGGAACTAACCCGAAGAAGAAACACCGGAAAGAAGCAAACAACATAGTAAACAACCATCACATCAACATGGCATGATGCACAACCAAGTATGATGCATGTCCGGTTTAAAGAGGCATGGCATGGCAAGGCAAAGTGCAACAAACAAAACTACAAGTTAAGTGGAGCTCAATATGCAACGAGTTGCATATTGATGAAACACCACATTCAATTATTTAGTTCTCTCTCGGTTATATACACACCAATATTAAATGTTGATTAACATGGCGAGAGGTGAAACATAATAAAACTACTTAACTAGGCAATTTTAAATGAGGCCGGAACAACAAGCAACAAGTCCGTAAAATCCTCATATGCATATTATGAATTTGGTACTGTTCTGCCCTAAACCATATTTTAGAGTTGTTAAACATGCAAGATGAATGCACCATGTTAAACTAGGCATTTTTCTACCCCATTTACATATAAAGTTTATATAAAACCGAGCTATGATTATTTAGTTATGAATTAAATCATTTTAACATGGCAATTAAGCAAATAAATGCAAACAGCAGTTTAAACATTTTAAACATGGTTGAAAGTTGGATATTATGAAACTAGACACAATTCTAAGCATTTTTCATATATAACTTATTTACATATGATGCATGATTAATTAATTATTATATGCATGAACATGGAGGGGTTTTCTGCAAATCTGTAAAACCAGGAATAATTAGCAAATTCGCAGGTCAGGGAAAAAATACAATCAGGCCGAATCTGGCTAGCCCAACAAAGCACAGGGGGGGCGTGGGGGGGGGGGTTCCTCACCATGGGCCAAAACCAGGCGCTGGTGGGGAGGCAGCTGGGCCTCGAGATCAGTCAGCCCATGCGGGGGGTCAACGCGAGCAGGGACGAGCGTGCGGTCGTCCTCGTTCTCGTGAACCAGGACGATGACGGCGGACGAAGGCAAGTACGGTGGGGAAGAGGCCGGATCCGGGCGGAGGAGGCCTAGATCCCTACGATCTTGAGTAGATCAGCCACGAGATGGCTGGGGGCGAAGACTCCGGCGAGGACGCGGCTTGGACGAGGCAGGGGCAAGTTCTGGCTATCCATGGAAGTTCTCTGGTCGTGTAGCGACCCGACCTCAGATGGTCAAGTCTCTGTGCTTTAGTGTCATCCCTGGATCGGTAATGCTGACACGCACAGTACTCGAAGGATTTATAATAGAGTAGCAATCACACACTTATTACATCGAATGTCTCAAGAGAGAACTTATTACAATAATATGGCTTAAGGCCATCTAATATGATAACGGCAGAAGGCTTGGAAGATAAGGTGAGTCCATCAACTCCAACGGCATAGCTGAGCTACACGGCAATGACCTAACGTACCTTACTCCTCATCTGAAAAGTCTGCAACATAATACATTGCAGCCCGAAAACGGGTCAGCACATGGAATATGCTGGCAACATAACACAATAGAGCAAGAACAAAATAATGCTATCACTATATGCATATATGGCTGGTGGAAAGCTCTATGGTTTATAGTTTTTGCGAAAAGCCAATTTTTCCCTACAACAAAGGAATAGATTTTAATTTTACTATCATGGTAGTTGAAACATCATTGAGAAGGTTCCTCCAACTCAATCCCAATTAAAGTGATTAACAACCCAATAATATTAATTAAACATGATGAGATACATGTGATAACCCAAGTACTAGATACTCAAGAATTGTCCATAACCGGGGACACGGCTAACCATGATTAGATTGTACACTCTGTAGAGGTTTGCGCACTTTTCCCCACAAGACTCGATCTCCTCCGTTGGATTTCTCGCACTATAGGGTGTTTGAGAAACGGATGACCGAGACACAGTCTTTCAGAAACATTAACTCTCTACTCCAGACAGACCATACCAAACCTACATCCCACTACCTGCTAATCTGCCTCTTCAAGAGCTTCATGTAACTTACTCAACTATGCTACTGCCCATAATAGCTTGTGGCTGCACACGGAAGTTTCTAGCATGAATCATCTCAGTTCCCTTTGAGCCTGGGTGGCGTTCCAAAGGAAGATCACACGGGTACTCCAGGATTTCCAAAAAATACAGGCAACACTGGGTACTCCAGGTGCCTCAATCCACCCAGTTATTTGATTAAGTTGCCACCTTAAGTTGAACCATTAATTTAACAATCTCACATCTATCATGGATTTCACTCAAACCCAAACCACGTCTACGAGCATAGCATATCATAGTAATATAAGCAACACGTAGAGTAACTCCCAAGGGTTTGAATGTAACAGGGCAATAGGTTCTACCTCATCAACTACTTCCCAACCCACAAGTTAATGATATCCTAATCATGCAATGTTCGAGGATTGGAACTAATGCATAAAAACTGGGTGATAAAGGGGTATGATCAAAGTGTTACTTGCCTTGCTGACGATCTGCGAAACCTAGGGACTCGTAGTAGCACGCTTCGCACTCCGGCTGTTCTATCGCAAGCAAACAATAGCATACATAAGTAACAAGCAACGATGCACAAGCAAAACTCAAATAAAAGAGGTTGACCAGAAAGTTCAAATTAAGAACTCTGGTTCGCAAAAAGAATCAAATCAAACGGAGCAACGAAACTCAAACGGCGAAAGAAAAAGCTTCGTTTACTAATCTGAAACTAGGTCAAATTTTGCAGTAGAGAAAACTTGTTTGAGTTGGTTAAACGGAAAGAGGGTTTCGAGATGAAACTCTAGGCACTTGAATCGCCTGATTCCGACTAACGAGCAAAAAGATGAACAGAAACTAAGATCGGATCAGAAATCGCGATCAGAGAAAATCGCAGAATAAATCCGATAAAAGAAAACTGACAAACAGAGTAACGAACGAGCGTTCGTTAGCTGTATCTAACGGGCGAAGAACCGTTCGTTAACACGAACGTTTGGACGAACATCCGCTAATTAGAAGAACCAAGAAAATCGGCGAATCCGAAAAAAACGGATCTAGGGTTTCTAAAAAACCGAATGGTTTTATAAAAAAACCGGCGGCGGAATCCCGCGACTACCTCCGGCGAGAGGTCCGGCGAGGCGAGGTGCGGCGGCGGAGTGGCGGCTCGCGGGGGCGGGGGCGGCGGCGGCGGCGTTCGGCGGCGGCGGCAAGGCGGCGGCGGCGCTCGGCTGCCGCGGTGAAGGAAATATGCCCTAGAGGCAATAATAAAGTTATTATTTATTTCCTTAAATCATAATAAATGTTTATTATTCATGCTAGAATTGTATTGACCGGAAACATAATACATGTGTGGATACATAGACAAACATAGTGTCACTAGTATGCCTCTACTTGACTAGCTCGTTG
Source organism: Triticum urartu (assembly GCF_003073215.2). Taxonomy (NCBI): domain Eukaryota; kingdom Viridiplantae; phylum Streptophyta; class Magnoliopsida; order Poales; family Poaceae; genus Triticum; species Triticum urartu. The sequence goes on along the minus strand of NC_053027.1, from coordinate 205,934,698 downwards.
ATCGAAGATGGTTAAGTTTCCTAGCCATAGACATGAGTTGTCATTTGATTAACGGGATCACATCATTAGGAGAATGATGTGATTGACTTGACCCATTTCATTAGCTTAGCACTTGATCGTTTAGTTTGATGCTATTGCTTTCTTCATGACTTATACATGTTCCTATGACTATGAGATTATGCAACTCCCGTTTCAGAGGAACACTTTGTGTGCTATCAAATGTCGCAACGTAACTGGGTGATTATAAAGGTGCTCTACAGGTGTCTCCGAAGGTACTTGTTGGGTTGGCGTATTTCGAGATTAGGATTTGTCACTCCGATTATCGGAGAGGTATCTCTGGGCCTTCTCGGTAATGCACATCACATAAGCCTTGCAAGCATTGCAACTAATAAGTTACCTGCGGGATGATGTATTACGGAACGAGTAAAGAGACTTGCCGGTAATGAGATTGAACTAGTAATTGATATACCGACGATCAAATCTCGGGCAAGTAAGATACCGATGACAAAGGGAACAACGTATGTTGTTATGCGGTCTGACCGATAAAAGATCTTCGTAGAATATGTAGGAGCCAATATGAGCATCCAGGTTCCGCTATTGGCTATTGACCAGAGACGTGTCTCGGTCATGTCTACATTATTCTCGAACCCGTAGGGTCCACACGCTTAACGTTACGATGATAGTTTCATTATGAGTTTATATATTTTGATGTACCGAAGATTGTTCGGAGTCTCGGATATGATCACGGACATGACGAGGAGTCTCGAAATGGTCGATACATAAAGATCGATATATTGGACGGCTATATTCGGACACCGGAAGTGTTTCGGGTGATTTCGGAGAAAACCGGAGTGCCGGAAGGGTTACCGGAACCCCCCGGGGAAGTATTGGGCCTTAGTGGGCCTGAGGGGAGAGAGAGTGCAGCAGCCCAGGAGGTGGCGCGCCCCCTCCCATGGGGAGTCCAAATTGGACTAGGGGAGGGGGGCGCGGCCCCTCTTTCCCTCTTCCTCTCCCTCTCTTTCCTTCCCCCTTCTCTCTTCCTAGTTGGACTAGGAAAGGGGAGTCCTACTCCTACTAGGAGGAGGACTCCCCCCCCCTCCTTGGCGCACCCCAAGGGCCGGCCGGCCTCTCCCCCTTGCTCCTTTATATACAGGGGCAGGGGGGCACCTCTAGACACACAAGTTGATCTTCGTGATCGTTCTCTTAGCCGTGTGCGGTGCCCCCCTCCACCATAATCCTCGATTATATTGTAGCGGTGCTTAGGCGAAGCCCTGCGACGGTAGAACATCAAGATCGTCACCACGCCGTCGTGCTGACGGAACTCTTCCCCGACACTTTGCTGGATCAGAGTCCGGGGATCGTCATTGAGCTGAACGTGTGCTAGAACTCGGAGGTGCCGTAGTTTCGGTGCTTGATCGGTCGGGCCGTGAAGATGTACGACTACATCAACCGCGTTGTGCTAACGCTTCCGCTTTCGGTCTACGAGGGTACGTAGACAACGCTCTCCCCTCTCGTTGCTATGCATCACCATGATCTTGCGTGTGCGTAGGAAAATTTTGAAATTACTACGTTCCCCAACAGTAGCATCCGAGCCAGGTTTTATGCGTTGATGTTATGCATGAGTAGAACACAAGTGAGTTGTGGGCGATATAAGTCATACTGCTTACCAACATGTCATACTTTGGTTCGGCGGTATTGCTGGATGAAGCGGCCCAGACCGACATTACGCGTACGCTTACGCGAGACTGGTTCTACCGATGTGCTTTGCACACAGGTGGCTGGCGGGTGTCAGTTTCTCCAACTTTAGTTGAACCGAGTGTGGCTATGCCTGGTCCTTGCGAAGGTTAAAACAGCACCAACTTGACAAACTATCGTTGTGGTTTTTGATGCGTAGGTAAGAACGGTTCTTGCTAAAGCCCGTAGCAGCCACGTAAAACTTGCAACAACAAAGTAGAGGACGTCTAACTTGTTTTTGCAGGGCATGTTGTGATGTGCTATGGTCAAGACATGATGCTAAATTTTATTGTATGAGATGATCATGTTTTGTAACCGAGTTATCGGCAACTGGCAGGAGCCATATGGTTGTCACTTTATTGTATGCAATGCAATTGCACTGTAATGCTTTACTTTATCACTAAGCGGTAGCGATAGTCGTGGAAGCATAAGTTTTGGCGAAACGACAACGATGCTACGATGGTGATCAAGGTGTTGCGCCGGTGACGATGGTGATCATGACGGTGCTTCGAAGATGGAGATCACAAGCACAAGATGATGATGGCCATATCATATCACTTATATTGATCGCATGTGATATTTATCTTTTATGCATCTTATCTTGCTTTGATTGACGGTAGCATTATAAGATGATCCCTCACTAAATTATCAAAGTATAAGTGTTCTCCCTGAGTATGCACCGTTGCGAAAGTTCTTCCTGCTGAGACACCACGTGATGATCGGTGTGATAGGCTCTACGTTCAAATACAACGGGTGCAAAACAGTTGCACATGCGGAATACTCAGGTTTAACTTGACGAGCCTAGCATATAACAGATATGGCCTCGGAACACGGAGACTGAAAGGTCAAGCGTGAATCATATAGTAGATATGATCAACATATTGATGTTCACCATTGATACTACTCCATCTCACGTGATGATCAGACATGGTTTAGTTGATTTGGATCACGTGATCACTTAGAGGATTAGAAGGATATCTTTCTAAGTGGGAGTTCTTAAGTAATATGATTAATTGAACTTAAATTTATCATGAACTTAGTACCTGATAGTATCTTGCTTGTCTATGTTTGATTGTAGATAGATGGCTCGTGTTGTTGTTCCGTTGAATTTTAATGCGTTCCTTGAGAAAGCAAAGTTGAAAGATGATGGTAGCAATTACACGGACTGGGTCCATAACTTGAGGATTATCCTCATTGCTGCACAGAAGAATTACGTCCTGGAAGCACTGCTAAGTGCCAAGCCTGCTGCAGGAGCAACACCAGATGTTATGAACGTCTGGCAAAGCAAAGCTGATGACTACTCGATAGTTCAGTGTGCCATGCTGTACGGCTTAGAACCGGGTCTTCAACGACGTTTTGAATGTCATGGAGCATATGAGATGTTCCAGGAGTTGAAGTTAATATTTCAAGCAAATGCCCGGATTGAGAGATATGAAGTCTCCAATAAGTTCTATAGCTGCAAGATGGAGGAGAATAGTTCTGTCAGTGAACATATACTCAAAATGTCTGGGTATCATAATCACTTGACTCAACTGGGGGTTAATCTTCTTGTTTTTATTGTCATTGACAGAGTTCTTCAATCACTGCCACCAAGCTACAAAAGCTTCGTGATGAACTATAATATGCAATGGATGAATAAGACTATTCCTGAGCTCTTCGCAATGCTAAAAGCCGCGGAGGTAGAAATCAAGAAGGAGCATCAAGTGTTGATGGTCAATAAGACCACCAGTTTCAAGAAAAAGGGCAAAGGAAAGAAGAAAGGGAACTTCAAGAAGAACAGCAAACAAGTTGCTGCTCAGGAGAAGAAACCCAAGTCTGGACCTAAGCCTGAAACTGAGTGCTTCTACTGCAAGCAGACTGGTCACTGGAAGCGGAACTACCCCAAGTATTTAACGGATAAGAAGGATGGCAAAGTGAACAAAGGTATATGTGATATACATGTTATTGACGTGTACCTTACTAATGCTCGTAGTAGCACATGGGTATTTGATACTGGTTCTATCATTTGCAACTCGAAACAAGGGCTACGGATCAAGCGAAGATTGGCTAAGGACGAGGTGACGATGCGCGTGGGAAATGGTTCCAAAGTCGATGTGATCGCGGTCGGCACGCTACCTCTACATCTACCTTCGGGATTAGTATTAGACCTAAATAATTGTTATTTGGTGCCAGCGTTGAGCATGAACTTTATATCTGGATCTTGTTTGATGTGAGATGGTTATTCATTTAAATCAAAGAATAATGGTTGTTCTATTCATATGAGTAATATCTTTTATGGTCATGCACCCTTGAAGAGTGGTCTATTTTTGATGAATCTCGATAGTAGTGATACACATATTCATAATGTTGAAATCAAAAGATGCAGAGTTTATAATGATAGTGCAATTTATTTGTGGCACTGCCGTTTAGGTCATATCGGTGTAAAGCGCATGAAGAAACTCCATACTGATGGACTTTTGGAACCACTTGATTATGAATCACTTGGTACTTGCGAACCGTGCCTCATGGGAAAGATGACTAAAACGCCGTTCTCCGGTACTATGTAGAGAGCAACGGATTTGTTGGAAATCATACATACAGATGTATGTGGTCCAATGAATGTTGAGGCTCGTGGCAGATATCGTTATTTTCTCACCTTCACAGATGATTTAAGAATATATGGGTATATCTACTTAATGAAACATAAGTCTGAAACATTTGAAAACTTTAAAGAATTTCAGAGTGAAGTTGAAAATCATCGTAACAAGAAAATAAAGTTTCTACGATCTGATCGTGGAGGAGAATATTTGAGTTACGAGTTTGGTCTACATTTGAAACAATGCGGAATAGTTTCGCAACTCACGCCACCCGGAACACCACAGCGTAATGGTGTGTTCGAACGTCGTAATCGTACTTTATTAGATATGGTGCGATCTATGATGTCTCTTACTGATTTACCGTTATCGTTTTGGGGTTATGCTTTAGAGACGGCTGCATTCACGTTAAATAGGACACCATCGAAATCCGTTGAGACGATGCCTTATGAACTATGGTTTGGCAAGAAACCAAAGTTGTCGTTTCTAAAAGTTTGGGGCTGTGATGCTTATGTGAAAAAGCTTCAACCTGATACACTCGAACCCAAATCGGAGAAATGTGTCTTCATAGGATACCCAAAGGAGACTGTTGTGTACAACTTCTATCACAGATCCGAAGGCAAGACTTTTGTTGCTAAATTCGGAGTTTTTTTAGAGAAGGAGTTTCTCTCAAAAGAAGTGAGTGGGAGAAAAGTAGAACTTGATGAGGTAACTATACCTGCTCCCTTATTGGAAAGTAGTACATCACAGCAACCGGTTTCTGTGACACTTACACCAATTAGTGAGGAAGCTAATGATAATGATCATGAAACTTCATATCAAGTTACTACCGAACCTCGTAGATCAACCAGAGTATGATCCGCACCAGAGTGGTACGGTAATCCTGTTCTGGAAGTCATGCTACTAGATCATGATGAACCTACGAACTATGAAGAAGCGATGGTGAGCCCAGATTCTGCAAAATGGCTAGAAACCATGAAATCTGAGATGGGATCCATGTATGAGAACAAAGTGTGGACTTTGGTTGACTTGCTCGTTGATCGGCAAGCAATTGAGAATAAATGGATCTTCAAGAAGAAGAATGACGCTGACGGTAATGTTACTGTCTATAAAGCTCGACTTGTTGCAAAAGGTTTTCGACAAGTTCAAGGGATTGACTACGATGAGACCTTCTCACCCGTAGCGATGCTTAAGTCTGTCCGAATCATGTTAGCAATTGCCGCATTTTATGATTATGAAATTTGGCAAATGGATGTCAAAAATGCATTCCTGAATGGATTTCTGGAAGAAGAGTTGCATATGATGCAACCAGAAGGTTTTGTCGATCCAAAGGGAGCTAACAAAGTGTGCAAGCTCCAGCGATCCATTTATGGACTGGTGCAAGCCTCTCGGACTTGGAATAAACGCTTTGATAGTGTGATCAAAGCATTCGGTTTTATACATGCTTTTGGAGAAGTCTGTATTTACAAGAAAGTGAGTGGGAGCTCTGTAGCATTTCTGATATTATATGTGGATGACATATTATTGATTGGAAATAATATAGAATTTCTGGATAGCATAAAGGGATACTTGAATAAGAGTTTTTCAATGAAATACCTCGGTGAAGCTGCTTACATATTGGGCATTAAGATCTATAGAGATAGATCAAGACGCTTAATTGGACTTTCACAAAGCACATACCTTGACAAGGCTTTGAAAAAGTTTAAAATGGATCAAGAAAAGAAAGGGTTCTTGCCTGTGTTACAAGGTGTGAAGTTGAGTAAGACTCAATGTCCGACCACCGCAGAAGATAGAGAGAAAATGAAAGATGTTCCCTATGCTTCAGCCATAGGCTCTATCATATATGCAATGCTGTGTACCAGACCTGATGTGTGCCTTGCTATAAGTCTAGCAGGGAAGTACCAAAGTAATCCAGGAGTGGATCATTGGACAGCGGTCAAGAACATCCTGGAATACCTGAAGAGGACTAAGGATATGTTTCTCGTATATGGAGGTGACAAAGAGCTCATCGTAAATGGTTTAATTTGATGCAAGCTTTGACATTGATCCGGACGATTCTAAATCACAAACCGGATACGTATTTTTACTAAACGGAGGAGCTGTCAGTTGGTGCAGTTCAAAACAAAGCGTCGTGGCAGGATCTACATGTGAAGCAGAGTACATAGCTGCTTCGGAAGCAGCAAATGAAAGAGTCTGGATGAAGGAGTTCATATCCGATCTAGGTGTCATACCTAGTGCATCGGGTCCAATGAAAATCTTTTGTGACAATATTGGTGCAATTGCCTTGGCAAAGGAATCCAGATTTCACAAGAGAACCAAGCACATCAAGAGATGCTTCAATTCCATTCGGGATTTAGTCCAAGTGGGAGACATAGAAATTTGCAAGATACATACGGATCTGAATGTTGCAGACCCACTGACTAAGCCTCTTCCACGAGCAAAACATGATCAGCACCAAGGCTCCATGGGTGTTAGAATCATTACTGTGTAATCTAGATTATTAACTCTAGTGCAAGTGGGAGACTGAAGGAAATATGCCCTAGAGGCAATAATAAAGTTATTATTTATTTCCTTATATCATGATAAATGTTTATTATTCATGCTAGAATTGTATTAACCAGAAACATAATACATGTGTTAATACATAGACAAACATAGTGTCACTAGTATGCCTCTACTTGACTAGCTCGTTGATCGAAGATGGTTAAGTTTCCTAGCCATAGACATGAGTTGTCATTTGATTAACGGGATCACATCATTAGGAGAATGATGTGATTGACTTGACCCATTTCGTTAGCTTAGCACTTGATCGTTTAGTTTGATGCTATTGCTTTCTTCATGACTTATACATGTTCCTATGACTATGAGATTATGCAACTCCCGTTTACCGGAGGAACACTGTGTGCGCTACCAAACGTCACAACGTAACTGGGTGATTATAAAGGTGCTCTACAGGTGTCTCCGAAGGTACTTGTTGGGTTGGCGTATTTCGAGATTAGGATTTGTCACTCCGATTGTCGGAGAGGTATCTCTGGGCCCTCTCGGTAATGCACATCACATAAGCCTTACAAGCATTACAACTAATAAGTTAGCTGCGGGATGATGTATTATGGAATAAGTAAAGAGACTTGCCGGTAACGAGATTGAACTAGGTATTGAGATACCGACGATCAAATCTCGGGCAAGTAACATACCGATGAAAAAGGGAACAACGTATGTTGTTATGCGGTCTGACCGATAAAAGATCTTCGTAGAATATGTAGGAGCCAATAGGAGCATCTAGGTTCCGCTATTGGTTATTGACCGGAGACGTGTCTCGGTCATGTCTACATTATTCTCGAACCCGTAGGGTCCGCACGCTTAACATTACGATGACAGTTTCATTATGAGTTTATATATTTTGATGTACCGAAAATTGTTCGGAGTCTCGGATATGATCACAGACATGACGAGGAGTCTCAAAATGGTCGAGACATAAAGATCGATGTATTGGACGGCTATATTCGGACACCGGAAGTGTTTCGGATGATTTCGGAGAAAACCGGAGTGCCGGAAGGGTTACCGGAACCCCCCGGGGAAGTATTGGGCGTTAGTGGGCCTGAGGGGAGAGAGAGGGCAGCAGCCCAGGAGGTGGCGTGCCCCCTCCCATGGGGAGTCGGAATTGGACTAGGGGAGGGGGCGCGGCCCCTCTTTCCCTCTCCCTCTCCCTCTCTTTCCTTCCCCCTTCTCTCTTCCTAGTTGGACTAGGAAAGGGGAGTCCTACTCCTACTAGGAGGAGGACTCCCCCCTCCTTGGCGCGCCCCAAGGGCCGGCCGGCCTCTCCCCCTTGCTCCTTTATATACAGGGGCAGGGGGCACCTCTAGACACACAAGTTGATCTTCGTGATCATTCTTTTAGCCGTGTGCGGTGCCCCCCTCCACCATAATACTCGATTATATTATAGCGGTGCTTAGGCGAAGCCCTGCGATGGTAGAACATTAAGATCGTCACCACGCCGTCGTGCTGACGGAACTCTTCCCCGACACTTTGCTGGATCGGAGTCCGGGGATCGTCATCGAGCTGAATGTGTGCTAGAACTCGGAGGTGCCGTAGTTTTGGTGCTTAATCGGTCGGGCCGTGAAGACGTACGACTACATCAACCGCTTTGTGCTAACGCTTCCGCTTCCGGTCTATGAGGGTACATAGACAACGCTCTCCCCTCTCGTTACTATGCATCACCATGATCTTGCGTGTGCGTAGGAAAATTTTGAAATTACTACGTTCCCCAACAGGCGGGGCTAGGTGCGGAGCGGCGGTGCTGTGGGGGTGGGGCTCGGGCGGCGCGTATATAAAGGGGCGGGGCGGGGCGGCTTGGAGGAGGGGCCAAGGAGGCGGCGGTGGAGTCCGGCTCGGACTCCTTGTCCAGAGTAATTTAGCCACTTTGTCCAGAATAGACCTCCAACATACCATTTCTTAACTAATTGGTATAGTCAAGCATTTCATCATTGGTTGCAGTTGTGAGTGCTGACAAATCTGCCGCCCTTAGTATCGTGGGCATGGCACAAGACCAAGTACTTCTCAAACTTCTCTCTAATTTGTCGGTGCAATATCAGTGAAGTCTGAGAATATTAATAGTTTTACATATCTGTGCAACTGATTGCCGGATAGATCCTTCAGGAGCTGGGTTATGATGCCACCCAGTGTGGGGCTGATAGAAACTACGCAAGGTTCGAACCGGCTGTATACGCAAGCGCTCTTACGGCCAGCAAAGTCCCCGTACTATGGTGTTTTGATGAGCAAAAACTCTCAAAAAATAGATTCATCCTCTGATCTGTATACTGCAAACAGTCAAATCTTGTTGACTCCATCTCTCCCAATTTTCTGAATAACAATCAGTAGGCGATCGCAAAGAAAGCCCTGAAACCACTTGATGTTTTCCCCAGCATGTCTACGTACAAACTCACAAACTCTGTGTGCAACAGCCAGCCTTGCTCATAACAACTGTTGAAGCGACCTTCCCCTGTATTAACTGCTAGCGATAGTAATTTCCTTGTTTTCCAACGGTAGTAGCTGCCCATCAGACCTAGGGAGCCACGCCATAGCACTTGTTTATCATATTCTTGACTCCTCACATCTTGTTACTAGCAGACCAGCAGATCAGGAAGAAAAAACCACTTGTATTAATTTTGTAATATATGTCCATGTATTGTACTCCTTTTAATCAAGCTCGGCCTTGTCGACGACAAGATGCTGAAGTCCCAGCCATCGATGCTGGCAGCGGCGGCCATCACCAACCAATGGACGCTTGACGGGTGCATATCCTGTAGCAACAAGTGCTTGTGGACGGCACACAAAAATACTCTGAAGAACAACTCATGTGTGAAAACACACTGTATAGACAGTCTTTCATTCAGAGTTCAGACCAACCAACTTTCAGCGAGTGCAGGCGGAGCTGACGAGGTGGCGATGCGGAGTCGAGCCAGCGAGCGGGCGGCTCGGGACGGGCATGCGGGCGCAATGATACATCTCCAACGTATCTATAATTTTTGATTGTTCCATACTATTATATTATCAACCTTCGATGTTTTATATGTTATTTCATATGATTTTGGGGACTAACCTACTAAACTAGAGCCCAGTGTCAGTTTTTGTTTTTGTTTTTTCCTTGTTTTAGAGTATCGCAGAAAAGGAAAATCAAACGGAGTCTAATTGATCTGAAACTTCACGGAACTTATTTTCAGACCAGAAGAAGCCCACGGAGTATCGGAGTTGGACCAGGAGAGTCCCGGGCTACCCATGAGGGTGGGGGGCGCCCACCCCCCTGGGTGCGCCCCCCTGCCTCGTGGACAGCCGGAGGTCCACCGACGTACTTCTTCCTCCCATATATACCCATATACACTAAAAACTTCGGGGAGCACAATAGATTGGGAGTTCCGCCGGAAACCAATCTAGACCCGTTCCGGCACCCTGCTTGAGGGGGAATCCCTCTCCGGTGGCCATCTTCATCATCCCGGCACTCTCCATGACGAGGAGGGAGTAGTTCTCCCTCGGGGCTGAGGGTATGTACCAGTAGCTATATGTTTGATCTCTCTCTCGTGTTCTCGAGGTGGAACGATCTTGATGTATCGCGAGCTTTGCTATTATAGTTGGATCTTATGATGTTTCTCCCCCTCTACTCTCTTGTAATGGATTGTGTTTTCCTTTTGAAGTTATCTTATCGGATTGAGTCTTTAAGGATTTGAGAACACTTGATGTATGTCTTGCGTGGGATACCCATGGTGACAATGGGGTATTCTATTGATCTACTTGATGTATGTTTTGGTGATCAACTTGCGGGTTCCGTGACCTTGGGAATCTATGCATAGGGGTTGGCACACGTTTTCGTCTTGACTCTCCGGTAGAAACTTTGGGGCACTCTTTGAAGTACTTTGTGTTGGTTTGAATAGATGAATCTAAGACTGTGTGATGCATATCGTATAATCATACCCACGGATATTTGAGGTGACATTAGAGTATCTAGGTGACATTAGGGTTTTGGTTGATTTGTGTCTTAAGGTGTTATTCTAGTACGAACTCTTGAATAGATTGATCCGAAATAATAACTTTGAGGTGGTTTCGTACCCTACAATAATCTCTTCGTTTGTTCTCCGCTATTAGTGACTTTGGAGTGACTCTTTGTTGCATGTTGAGGGATAGTTATGTGATCCAATTATGTTATTATTGTTGAGAGAACTTGCACTAGTGAAAGTATGAACCCTAGGCCTTGTTTCCTAGCGTTGCAATACCATTTGTGCTCACTTTTATCATTAGTTACCTTGCTGTTTTTATATTTTCAGATTACAAAAACCTTTATCTACCATCCATATACCACTAGTATCATCATCTCTTCGCCTAACTAGTGCACCTATACAATTTACCATTGTATTGGGTGTGTTGGGGACACAAGAGACTCTTTGTTATTTGGTTGCAGGGTTGCTTGAGAGAGACCATCTTCATCCTACGCCTCCTACGAATTGATAAACCTTAGTTCATCCACTTGAGGGAAATTTGCTACTGTCCTACAAACCTCTGCACTTGGAGGCCCAACAACGTCTACAAGAAGAAGATTGTGTAGAATGCAGCAGGCGGAGATAGCCATAGTGGCGAGACAAACCAGCGGCACTGAGCAAAAGGCAAGACAAGGTGGCGATGGCTCAGTACAGAGATGAACGGGGGCGGCTCGCGAGCAGAGGCACCTTGAGGACGCAGAAACGGTGGCGGTTCACCCGCCGAGGTGCGCCGGCATAGACCGGCAGCCCGAGGCCATGGCGAAGGCGGCTCATGGAGTGGTAGTTTGATTCTACGGCTCGCTGACGGCCCCTGTAGGCGGCGATGGCGAAACTCGCGGTGAACCGGCGATTATGGTGTGGTAAACCGGCGGTGACTCAACAGCAAAGGCGGCCGGGCCATCCTCAAGGTGGACGTGAAGCCAAGGCCGGCTCGGAATAGCGCGCGGGAGACCAAGCATTGGAACGGCCGGTTCGCGTAATGTCGTAGACGCGATGGCGGAGGCAACCCGGCGATGGGCGGCGATTTGAGGCGGCCAGGGGTCGCGGCGGTTTGGAGACGGCGACGATGGAAGGCGCAATGGCGGTTTAGCGTGGCGAATCTGGCGTCCGTGGTGTATGGTGAAAGGCGGGCGCGACGACGCGAGGGCATGGCGGTTTGAATTTACGAACCGGTGAACAGCGGGGCCGGCTTGCGGTGAACAGACTCCGGTCGGAGCGGAGGCGGCATGAGCAGTGGAGGCGGCGACTGCTGCAGAGGCCCCGGCAACTCAAAGCGAGGCCGACGCGGCGTCAGTGAAAGGCCAGCAATACGGCAGGGCCGGTTCGTTGTTGGTAGCTTGGCGACTCGGTGTAAGAAAGCTGGCAGGTGGCGATGGCAGCCCGGACCTGCAATTTGGGGGTGTGGCGACGGCAACCCGTTTTACGGGGACTTTGTATAGGTGGCGTTTGACGGTCGGAGCCAGCCACCACGGTCTCGCAGCAGAGTCCAGCGGAAAGGCTTGAGGCGGAGGCATATTGGTGATGACGGTTTCATGAAGGAGTACCGCGAAAGGTGGGGACCCGGCGGATCAAGACCGCAGTCGCGCACGGCAGAGCCGGAGAACAGGCCCGTCGGGTTGCGGTGTAGAGGACGCCGACGATTCGGAAGCCGCTGAGGCGCACGCGAAGCAGCGGAATCAGGCGCTTCGGAACGACGGTCGGTTCACGGAGACGAGGCAAGGTCGCGCGGCAGCCGGCTTGGCCCGCGGGCGATTTGTGGCGGCAAAGGCCACTGGTCGGCCACGACGGCTCAGCGGTAATGGAGGCCAAGTAATCCCATAGAAGAAGCAAACGGAAACGAGTTGGCGGGGAGGCCATGGCTCGGAGGTACCAGATCACGGTGGTATTGGCGGCCCACAACGGCGGTCGACACTGCCCGCGAGGTGGCGCGGGCGGTTTAGAAATGGGACCGGCGCGGCTATGCGACCGGCGGCGGTTTGGGCGCTGAAGCGCGGCGACTCAGCTGGCACGGGCACCGGCAGGTACGGCAGATTAGAGCAGCGGCGGTTCGAGACGCAGCAACGCCGGATGCAGGAGTCGGCCGGTGCTACGTCTTGAGCTTGCGTTGGTTTTTCCCGAAGAGGAAGGGATGATGCAGTAGAGTAGCGTAAGTATTTCCCTCAGTTTTTGAGAACCAAGGTATCAATCCAGTAGGAGCCCACGCTCAAGTCCCTCGTACCTGCACAAAGCGATAGCTACTCGCAACCAACGCGATTAGGGGTTGTCAAGCCCTTCACGGTCACTTACGAGAGTGAGATCTGATAGATAGAATATTTTTGGTATTTTTGATATAAAGATGCAAAGTAAAAAGTAAAGGCAAAGTAAATAGCAAAACAATATAAAAGTGATGGAGATTGATATGATGAGAATAGACCCAGGGGCCATAGGTTTCACTAGTGGCTTCTCTCAAGAGCATAAGTATCTACGGTGGGTGGACAAATTATTGTTGAGCAATTGATAGAATTGAGCATAATTATGAGAATATCTAGGCATGATCATGTATATAGGCATCACGTCCGTGACAAGTAGATCGAAATGATTCTGCATCTACTACTATCACTCCACTCATCGACCGCTATCCAGCATGCATCTAGAGTATTAAGTTAAAAACAGAGTAACGCCTTAAGCAAGATGACATGATGTAGAGAGATAAATTCATGCAATATGAAATAAACCCCATCTTGTTATCCTCGATGGCAACGATACAATACGTGCCTTGTTGCCCCTTCTGTCACTGGGTAAGGACACCGCAAGATCGAACCCAAAGCTAAGCACTTCTCCCATGGCAAGAATTACCAATCTAGTTGGCCAAACCAGATGAATAATTCAAAGAGACTTGCAAAGATAACCAATCATGCATAAAAGAATTCAGAGAAGATTCAAATATTATTCATAGACAGACTTGATCATAAACCCACAATTCATCGGTCTCAACAAACACACCGCAAAAATAAGATTACATTGAATAGATCTCCACAAGAGAGGGGGAGAACTTTGTATTGAGATTCAAACAGAGAGAACAAGCCATCTAGCTACTAACTATGGACCCGAAGGTCTGACGTAAACTACTCACACTTCATCGGAGGGGCTAGGATGATGTAGAGGCCCTCCGTGATGACGGCCCTCTTCCGGCGGAGCTCCGAAATAGGCCCCAAGATGGGATCTCGTGGATACAGAAAGTTGCGGCGGTGGAATTAGGTTTTTGGCTCCTGTTCTGATCGTTTGGGGGTACGTGTGTATATATAGGAGGAAGGAGTACGTCGGTGGAGCACCGAGGGGCCCACGAGGCAGGGGGCGCGCCCTAGGGGGGCGCCCCCCACCCTCGTGACCACCTCTTTGATCCCTTGCAGTAGGGTCCAAGTCTCCTGGATCACGCTCGGTGAGAAAATCACGTTTCCGAAGATTTTATTCCGTTTGGACTCCGTTTGATATTCTGTTTATCCGAAACACTGAAATAGGCAAAAAAATAGCAATTTTGGGCTGGGCCTTCGGCTAATAGGTTAGTCCCAAAAATAATATAAAAGTGAAAAATAAAGCCCAATATAGTCCAAAACAGTAGATAATATAGCATGGAGCAATCAAAAATTATAGATACGTTGGAGACGTATCAGGCATCCCCAAGCTTAATTCCTACTCGTCCTCGAGTAGGTAAATGATAAAAAGAGAATTTTTAATGCGGGGTGCTACTTGGCATAATTTCAATGCAAATCTTATTAATTGTGGTATGAATATTCAGATTAGAAAGATTCAAGACAAAGTTTTATATTGACATAGAAAATAATAATACTTCAAGCATACTAACAAAGCAATTATGTCTTCTCAAAATAACATGGCCAAAGAAAGTTATCCCTACAAAATCATATAGTCTGGCTATGCTCCATCTTCCCCACACAAAGTATTTAAATCATGCACAACCCCGATGACAAGCCAAGCAATTGTTTCATACTCTAACTTTTTCAAAACTTTTTCAATCTTCACGCAATACATGAGTGTGAGCCATGGATATAGCACTATAGGTGGAATAGAATGGTGGTTGTGGAGAAGACAAAAAGGAGAAGATAGTCTCACATCAACTAGGCGTATCAACGGGCTATGGAGATGCCCATCAATAGATATCAATGTGAGTGAGTAGGGATTGCCATGCAACGGATGCACTAGAGCTATAAATGTATGAAAGCTCAACAAAAGAAACTAGTGGGTGTGCATCCAACTTGCTTGCTCACGAAGACCTAGGGAAATTTGAGGAAGCCCATCATTGGAATATACAAGCCAAGTTCTATAGCGTAAAATTCCCACTAGTATATGAAAGTGACAACATATGAGACTCTCTATATGAAGAACATGGTGCTACTTTGAAGCACAATATATGAGACTTGCTATATCATGGTGCTACTTTGAAGCACAAGTGTGGAAAAAAGGATAGTAGCATTGCCCCTTTTTTTTGGGCCTTCTTTTTTTCTTTGGCCCTTTTTTTGCCTTTCTTTTTTTATTTGGCCTTTCTTTTTTATTTGGCCTTTTTTTTGGTGGGGGGGGGGGGGGGGGGGACAATGCTCTATTGAATGATGATCATCACACTTCTATTTATTTACAACTCAATGATTACAACTCGATACTAAAACAAAGTATGACTCTATATGAATGCCTCCGGCGGTGTACCGGGATATGCAATGAATCAAGAGTGACAAGTATGAAAGAATTATGAACTGTGGCTTTGCCACAAATACTATGTCAACTACATGATCATGCTAAGCAATATGACAATGATGGATGTGTCATGATGAACTAGATGGTGGAAAGTTGCATGGCAATATATCTCGGAGTGGCTATGGAAATGCCATAATAGGTAGGTATGGTGGCTGTTTTGAGGAAGGTATATGGTAGGTGTATGATACCGGCGAAAGTTGTGCGGTATTAGAGAGGCTAGCAAGGGTGGAAGGGTGGGAGTGCGTATAATCCATGGACTCAACATTAGTCATAAACAACTCATATACTTATTGCAAAAATTTAGAAGTTATCAAAGCAAGGTATTACGCGCATGCTCCTAGGGGGATAGATTGGTAGGAAAAGACCATCACTCGTCCCCGACCGCCACTCATAAGGAAGACAATCAATAAATAAATCATGCTCCGACTTCATCACATAACGGTTCACCATATGTGCATGCTACGGGAATCACAAACTTCAACACAAGTATTCTTTAAATTCACAACTACTCAACTAGCATGACTTTAATATTATCACCTCCATATCTCAAAACAATTATCATGCTTCAATCTTTTCTTAGTATTCAACACACTCAAAAGAAAGTTTCACAAATCTTGAATACCAAGCATATTATTATTAGGCAAATTACCATGCTATTAAGAGACTCTCAAATTAATTTAAGTGAAGCATGAGAGATCAATAGTTTCCTTAAAATGAATCCACCACAGTGCTCTAAAAGATCTAAGTGAAGCACATAGAGCAAAATTATCTAGCTCAAAAGATATAAGTGAAGCACATAGAGCAAAATTATAACGCTCAAAGGATATAAGTGAAGCACATAGAGCAAAATTATCTAGCTCAAAAGATATAAGTGAAGCACATAGAGTATTCTATCAAATTTTAATTCATGTATGGCTCTATAAAAGGTGTGTAAAGCAAGGATGATTGTGGCATACTAACAAACAAAGACACAAATAACACAAGACGCTCCAAGCAAAACACATATCATGTTGGTGAATAAAAATATAGCTCCAAGTAAATTACCGATGGAAGTGGACGAAAGAGGGGATGCCTTCCGGGGCATCCCCAAGCTTTGACTTTTTGGTGTCCTTGGATTATATTGGGGGTGCCATGGGCATCCCCAAGCTTAGGCTCTTGCCACTCCTTGTTCCATAATCCATCAAATTCTTACCCAAAACTTGAAAACTTCACAACACAAAACTCAAAATAGAAAACTCGTGAGCTCCGTTAGCGAAAGAAAACAAAAGACCACTTCAAGGTACTGTAATGAACTCATTATTTATTTATATTGGTGTTAAACCTACTGTATTCCAACTTCTCTATGGATTATAAACTATTTTACTAGCCATAGATTCATCAAAATAAGCAAACAACACACGAAAAACAGAATCTGTCAAAAACAAAACAGTCTGTAGTAATCTGTAGCTAGCGCAAGATCTGGAACCCCAAAAATTCTAAAATAAATTGATAGAAGTGAGGAATTTATATATTAATCATCTGAAAAAAGAATTAACTAAATAGCACTCTTCAAATAAAAATGACCGCAGTTCTTGTGAGCGCTAAAGTTTCTGTTTTTTACAGCAAGTTCAACAAGACTTTCGCCAAGTCTTCCCAACGGTTCTACTTGGCACAAACACTAATTAAACACAAAAAACACAACCAAAACAGAGGCTAAATAATTTATTTATTACTAAACAGGAGCAAAAAGCAAGGAATAAAAATAAAATTGGGTTGCCTCCCAACAAGCGCTATCGTTTAACACCCCTAGCTAGGCATAACAAGCAAGGATAGATCTAGGTATTGCCATCTTTGGTAGGCAATCCATAAGTGGCTCTCATAATAGTTTCATATGGTAATTTTATTTTCTTTCTTGGAAAGTGTTCCATGCCCTTTTTTAATGGAAATTGAAATCTAATATTCCCTTCCTTCATATCAATAATCGCACCAACCGTTCTAAGGAAAGGTCTACCAAGAATAATAGGGCAAGAAGGATTGCAATCTATATCAAGAACAATGAAATCTACGGGCACATAATTCCTATTTGCAACAATAAGAACATCATTAATTCTTCCCATAGGTTTCTTAATAGTGGAATCCGCAAGATGCAAGTTTAGAGAGCAATCATCAAAATTACGGAAATCTAGTAAATCACACAAAGTCTTGGGAATAGTAGAGACACTAGCACCCAAATCACACAAAGCATAAAACTCATGATCTTTAATTTTAATTTTAATAGTTGGTTCCCACTCATCATAGAGTTTTCTAGAGATAGAAACTTTCAACTCAAGTTTTTCTTCATAAGATTGCATCAAGGCATCAACAATATGTTCGGTGAAGGCTTTATTTCGACAATAAGCATGTGGAGAATTTAGCACGGATTGCAACAAGTAAATACAATCAATCAATGAGCAATTTTCATAATTAAATTCCTTGAAATCCAATATAGTGGGTTTAGCAACATCTAGATTTTTATTTCTTTCAGTCCCACTTTCATCAATTTCATCATTAAGATCTAAACACTCCGAATTTTTAGAACGCCTTCTAGGTAAAGGAAGATCATATTCAGTTTCATCAAGATTCATATTGCAAAATAAAGATTTAATTGGAGACACATCAATAACTTTTAGATCTTCATCTTGATTTTCATAGGAATTGGAAGAACATGCTTTAATAAAGGCATCTTTGGAAGCACGCATCCTAGCGGTTCTTTCTTTACATTCATCAATTGAAATTCTCATGGCTTTTAGAGACTCATTAATATCATGCTTAGGTGGAATAGATCTAAGTTTCAAAGCATCAACATAAAGAGCAATTATATCAACGTTCCTAGCCATATCATCAATCTTAAGCAATTTTTCTTCAATCATAGCATTAAAATTATTTTGTGAAGAAATAAATTCTTTAATATTAGATTCAAAATCAGAAGGCGTCTTATTATAATTTCCATAAGAGTTGTTGTAGGAATTCCCATAATTATTAGAAGGATTACTAGGGTATGGCCTAGGATTAAAATTCCCTCTATAAGCGTTGTTACCAAAATTATTCCTACCAACAAAATTCACATCCATAGATTCATTGTTATTCTCAATCAAAGTAGACAAAGGCATATCATTAGGATCAGAAGAAACACTCTTAGTAGCAAATAATTTCATAAGTTCATCCATCTTTCCACTCAACACATTAATTTCTTCTATCGCATGCACTTTTTTATTAGAAGTTCTTTCAGTATGCCATTGAGAATAATTAACCATAATATTATCTAGGAGTTTAGTAGCATCTCCTAAAGTGATTTCCATAAAAGTGCCTCCCGCGGCCGAATCTAAAAGATTTCTAGAAGCAAAATTCAATCCGGCATAAAAATTTTGTATAATCATCCACAAATTCAAACCATGAGTAGGGCAATTATGTATCATTAATTTCATTCTCTCCCAAGCTTGTGCAACATGTTCATGATCAAGTTGTTTAAAGTTCATTATATCATTTCTGAGAGAGATGATCTTAGCGGGAGGAAAATACTTAGAGATAAAAGCATCTTTGCATTTGTTCCATGAATCAATACTATTCTTAGGCAAAGACGAAAACCAAGCTTTAGCACGATCTCTAAGCGAAAAAGGAAATAGCTTCAATTTAATGACATCATTGTTGACATCTTTTTTCTTTTGCATATCACATAAATCAACGAAGCTATTTAGATGAGTAGCAGCATCTTCACTAGGAAGGCCGGCGAATTGATCTTTCATAACAAGATTCAACAAAGCAGTATTAATTTCACAAGATTCAGCATCGGTAAGAGGAGCAATCGGAGTGCTAAGGAAATCATTATTATTGGTATTGGTGAAGTCACACAATTTGGTAGTATCTTGAGCCATCGCGACAAACAAGCAATCTAACACACGAGCAAACAAAAGGCAAGCAGGCAAAAAGAGGCAAATAGAGAGGGAGGAGAGAGAGAGAGGGCGAATAAAATGGCAAGGGTGAATTGGGGGGAGAGGAAAACGAGAGGCAAATGGCAAATAATGTAATGCGAGAGATAGGGATTGTGATGGGTACTTGGTATATTGACTTTTTGCATAGACTCCTCGGCAACGGCGCCAGAAATCCTTATTGCTATGTCTTGAGCTTGCGTTGGTTTTCCCCGAAGAGGAAGGGATGATGCAGCAGAGTAGCGTAAGTATTTCCCTCAGTTTTTGAGAACCAAGGTATCAATCTAGTAGGAGCCCACGCTCAGGTCCCTCGTACCTGCACAAAGCGATAGCTACTCGCAACCAACGCGATTAGGGGTTGTCAAGCCCTTCACGGTGACTTACGAGAGTGAGATCTGATAGATAGAATATTTTTGGTATTTTTCATATAAAGATGCAAAGTAAAAAATTAAAGGAATAGTAAATAGCAAAACAATATAAAAGTGATGGAGATTGATATGATGAGAATCGACCCGGGGGCCATAGGTTTCACTAGTGGCTTCTCTCAAGAGCATAAGTATTCTACGGTGGGTGAACAAATTACTGTTGAGCAATTGATAGAATTGAGCATAATTATGAGAATATCTAGGCATGATCATGTATATAGGCATCACGTCCATGACAAGTAGATCGAAACGATTCTGCATCTACTACTATCACTCCACTCATCGACCGCTATCCAGCATGCATCTAGAGTATTAAGTTAAAAACAGAGTAACGCCTTAAGCAAGATGACATGATGTAGAGAGATAAATTCATGCAATATGAAATAAACCCCATCTTGTTATCCTCGATGGCAACGATACAATACGTGCCTTGCTGCCCCTTCTGTCACTGGATAAGGACACCGCAAGATCGAACCCAAAGCTAAGCACTTCTCCCATGGCAAGAACTACCAATCTAGTTGGCCAAACCAAACGGATAATTCGAAGAGACTTGCAAAGATAACCAATCATGCATAAAATAATTCAGAGAAGATTCAAATATTATTCATAGATAGACTTGATCATAAACCCACAATTCATCGGTCTCAACAAACACACCGCAAAAAGAAGATTACATCGAATAGATCTCCACAAGAGAGGGGGAGAACTTTGTATTGAGATTCAAAGAGAGAGAAGAAGTCATCTAGCTACTAACTATGGACCCGAAGGTCTGAGGTAAACTACTCACACTTCATCGGAGGGGCTAGGATGATGTAGAAGCCCTCTGTGATGACGGCCCTCTTCCGGCGGAGCTCCGGAATAGGCCCCAAGATGGGATCTCGTGGATACAGAAAGTTGCGATGGTGGAATTAGGTTTTTGGCTCCTGTTCTGATTGTTTGGGGTACGTGTGTATATATAGGAGGAAGGAGTACGTCGGTGGAGCACCGAGGGGCCCACGAGGTAGGGGGCGTGCCCTCGGGGGGGGCACACCCCCCACCCTCGTGACCACCTCTTTGATCCCTTGCAATAGGGTCCAAGTCTCCTGGATCACGTTCGGTGAGAAAATCACGTTTCCGAAGATTTTATTCCGTTTGGACTCCGTTTAATATTCTGTTTATCCGAAACATTGAAATAGGCAAAAAAACAGCAATTCTGGGTTGGGCCCCGGTTAATAGGTTAGTCCCAAAAATAATATAAAAGTGAAAAATAAAGCCCAATATAGTCCAAAACAGTAGATAATATAGCATGGAGCAATCAAAAATTATAGATACGTTGGAGACGTATCAGCCGGCGCACGGGAGACGGCAAACGCGCAAGAGGCAACCGGTAGAGACGGAGGCGGTCCGATGCCTTGGAGGCAGACTGGCCAGATGGCGTTTTAACCACAACGCATGGTCGTGGCGGTTTGCCGGTTCGCTGCTGGTGGAAGTGTAGAACGACGAGATAAAGGCGCTGGCGAAGCTAGCTTGAAGCAGAGGCACGCCCGACTCCTCCTCCAGGTCGTGGTGATTGGATAACCCCTGCCAGGTCACTGGTACCTTCCTTTTTTTAAACTGGACCAGGAGCCAGATATAACTAGCTGTCTCAGATTTGACAAAGAACCAATCGGGCGCTTGGTGGATGCGGACGAAGGCAAAGCGGGTCACTTGGCGATGACAACACGGACGGGAGAAGAGGCGAGGCAGTGACTTGAATGGAAGGCGGAGTCCAGTCCAGCCACAGGTCGTGGTCGTCTTCTCCGGGTCACGGACGCGGAAGACGTCAGGGCGGATTTCTAATCTTGATCCGGCGAACTCATAGTCGATGTAGATCCTTCCAAAACCGGCTTTCCTTCATCCAAACAACTGTGAACTTTTCGAATCCTGGAAAAAATCCCTCCAAGAAATCAACACCACCGTGCTGCGGGCCCCACAGTGGGAGCCAACTGTCGTAGAATTGTCACGGCAGATGTCCTAGTGTGAGGACTTAGTCGTGAGGCCAACGCATCTATGTGGTAGCTTGAGAGGGGTTGAGCGGAATCGAGAGACGCAACACATAAGACAAAGATTTAGATAGCTTCGGGCCCCGGGAAACATCATCCGGTAACAACCCTACATGCTGTTTGTGGCTAGGTCTTATTGTCATTACGAGGGAGTCACCGTAAACTGGCTCTCCCAGTTATGTCTAGCCCTAAGATTGTTTCTTATTGCTTGTCCCTCTTTGGGGAGCCCTGCCCCTCCTTATATAAGTTGAAGGGGTGGGTTACATGTAGAGTCCAACTCGGACTTAATACTTAACTATTCTGACTTCTCTTCATGGGCTTCTTAACATCTTGGGCTTCATAACTCTCGGGCTTCATAGCGTCTCGGGCTTCATAACCCCTGGCAACCCAGTTATCACTGTCTACCGGGTTATGACTGGTGCCGATTTATGATGGTCTGCTGGTTTATGATTGTCTGCTGAGTTATCATTTGACTTAACTCCTGCTGGGTTATCATCTGACTTAACTCCTGCCGGGTTATCATCTGACTTAACTCCTGTCGGTTTACCAAGCACCAGCCGGGTTATAACTCCGGTCAGGTCACACCGTAGGGTATATCCCCGACACCGGCCTCTCCTCTCCACCGACAGGCCAAGGCCCATGGTGAGCCTCCAGCACCCCTGCTCCTATGGGCCCAGCCAGTTTCAGCCCTATGACGTTTTTTTCAGGATCTGCGAATTTAGCAATTTTCCAGGGATTTGTTGTTTTATAGAAAAGCCCCTCTACTTCATGCATTTAATATCTCACTAACCGTGCATCGGTTTAAAATGTTTTAAATATGTAAAATGCTTAGAATTTCATGTACTTTCATTTTCTGCAACTCTCATCCGTGTTAAAATGCTTAAACTTGATGGTCAATTAAATTTGCTCAAATGCTATGCTAAAATGATTTATTTAATAACTAATTAACTGTAGCTCCGAACTAAATAAACTTTATATGTAAATGGGGTGGAAATGCATAGATTAACATGGTGGCATTACTTTGCATGTTTAACAACATTAAAATATGGTTTAGGGCATAACAGTGCCAAATCCAAATTATGCACATGAGGGTTTTCTGGAATTGTCGTTTGTTGTTTCCGGCCTCGTTTAAACTTGCCTAGATAGATAGTTTTATCATGCTTCACATCTTTCCATGTTAACCAACATTTAATGTTGTTGGATACATAAACGGGAGAGAACTAAATAAATGAATGTGGTGATTCGTCAATGTGCAACTCGTTGCATATTGAGCTCCACTTAATTTGTAGTATTGTTTGTTGCACTTTGCCATGCCATGCCTCATTAAACCGGACATACATCATACTTGATTGTGCATCATGCCATGTTTATGCTTGTTTGTTTACCATGTTGTTTGCTTCTTTCCGGTTGTGCTTCTTCTCGATAGTTCCAGTTATGTTGCGATTGTAAGGATCCGTTCAACTATGTTGGTTCGTCTACTTCATGGACTCGTTCTTCTTCCCAGCGGGATTTCAGGCAAGATGACCGTCACCATGGATCTCACTACTATCTTTGCTATGCTAGTTGTCTCGATGCTATCGCTATGTCGCGCTTCCTACCACTTGTTTATCAAGCCTCCCAAATTGCCATGATAGCCTCTAACCTTTTTTACCCTTTCTAGCAAACTGTTGTTTGGCTATGTTACCGCTTTGCTCACCACCTCTTATAGCGTTGCTAGTTGCAGGTTGTTCCATGTTGGGACATGGATATCATGGGATATCACAATATCTCTTATTTAATTAATGCACATATATACTTGGTAAAGGGTGGAGGCTCGGCCTTATGCCTGGTGTTTTGTTCCACTCTTGCCGCCCTAGTTTCCATCATATCGGTGTTATGTTCCTTGATTTTGCGTCCCTAACACGGTCAGGGGTATGGGGCCCTCTTAACAGTTTGATACGTCTCCAACGTGTCTACTTTTCCTAACACTTTTGACCTTATTTTGGACTCTAACTTGCATGATTTGAATTGAACTAACCCAGACCGACGCTGTTTTCAGCAGAATTGCCATGGTGTTATTTTTGTGCAGAAATAAAAGTTCTCGGAATGACCTGAAAATCAACGGAGACACGTTTTAGAATTAATAAAAAATACTGGCGAAAGAATCAACACCAGGGGGGCCACACCCTGTCCACGAGGGTGCAGGGCGCGCCCCCTGCCTCATGGGCCCCCTGAGGCTCCACCGACGTCAACTCCAACTCTATATATTCACGTTCAGGGAGAAAAAAATCAGAGAGAAGGATTCATCGCGTTTTATGATACAGAGCCGCCGCCATGCCCTAATCTCTCTCGAGAGGGCTGATCTGGAATCCCTTCGGGGCTCCGGAAAGGGGAATCCGTCGCCATCGTCATCATCAACCTTCCTCCATCACCAATTTCATGATGCTCACCGCCGTGCGTGAGTAATTCCATCGTAGGCTTGCTGGACGCTGATGGGTTGGATGAGATTTACCATGTAATCGAGTTAGTTTTGTTAGGGTTTGATCCCTAGTATCCATTATGTTCTAAGATTGATGTTGCTATGACTTTGCTATGCTTAATGCTTGTCACTAGGGCCCAAGTGCCATGATTTCAGATCTGACCCTATTATGTTTTCATGAATATATATGAGTTCTTGATCCTATTTTGCAAGACAATAGTCACCTACTATGTGTTATGATCCGGTAACCCCGAAGTGACAATAATCGGGACCACTCCCGGTGATGACCATAGTTTGAGGAGTTCGTGTATTCACTAAGTGTTAATGCTTTCGTCTGGTACTCTATTAAAAGGAGGCCTTGATATCCCTTAGTTTCCAATAGGACCCCGCTGCCACGGGAGGGTAGGACAAAAGATGTCATGCAAGTTCTTTTTCATAAGCATGTATGACTATATTCGGAATACATGCCTACATTACATTGATGAACTGGAGTTAGTTCTGTGTCACCCTATGTTATAACGGTTGCATGAGGAATCGCATCCAGCATAATTATTCATCACTAATCCATTGCCTACGAGCTCTTCGCATATTGATCTTTGCTTAGTTACTTTTCCATTGCCACTGTTACTATCACTACAATAACTACTACTGTTACTTTTGCCACCGTTACCGCTACTTCCATATTACTTTGCTACTAAGTACTTTGCTATAGATATCAAGTCTTTCAGGTGTGGTTGAATTGACAACTCAACTGTTAATACTTGAGAATATTCTTTGTCTCCCCTTGTGTCGAATCAATAAATTTGGGTTGAATACTCTACCCTCGAAAACTGTTGCGATCCCCTATAGTTGTGGGTTATCAAGACTATTTTCTGGCATCGTTGCCGGGGAGCATAGCTCTATTCTTTGCATCACTTGGGATTTATATCTGTTGATCACTATAAGGAACTAGAAAGATGAAAGAACCAAGATTTTTCCCTCAACTACGAGAGGAGGTAAGGAACTGCCATCTAGCTCTGCACTTGATTCACCTTTTGTTTTGAGTAAACTTGTGACACCTACACCTGCTATTGATTCTGATATGTCGCATGTTATTGATGATGCCACTTGTGCTATGCATTATGCTTATGATGAAACTACTTCTATGCTTGATAATACTATGCCATTAGGTGAATTTCTTAATGAACAACTTGCCAGGGTTAGAGAGAATGAAATTATTGAAACTGATAATATTGATGAAAGTGATGATGAAGATTCTCCCCCTAGATATGAATTGCCTGATGTGCCTGAGGGTTATGTTATGGATGAAGAAACTGCTAGAGATCTTTTAGCTTGCAAAGATAGATATGATCTTAAGAAACTGTTAGCTAAGCTGAAAGAAAAGTATTTGAATGCTAGAATGAAATATGACCCTGCTTTTGGTACTTCACCTATCTGTATTTCTGATAAGGATTATGATTTCTCTGTCAATCCTGAGTTAATTACTTTGGTTGAATCTGATCCTTTTTATGGCTATGAATCTGAAACTGTTGTGGCACATATTACCAAATTGAATGATATGGCCACCCTATTCACTCACGAGGAAAAAATTCGTTACTACTATATCCTTAAGTTATTTCTGTTCTCATTAAAGGGTGATGCTAAAACATGGTTTAATTCTCTTACTCCTGGTTGTGTGCGTAGTCCCCAGGATATGATTTATTACTTCTCTGCTAAATATTTCCCCGCTCATAAGAAACAAGTTGCCTTAAGGGAAATATATAATTTTGTGCAAATTGAAGAAGAGAGTCTCCCACAAGCTTGGGGGAGGCTTCTCCGATTACTTAATGCTTTGCCTGATCATTCTCTCAAGAAAAATGAAATACTTGATATCTTTTATAATGGACTAACCGATGCTTCCATAGACCACCTGGATAGTTGTGTTGGTTATGTTTTCAGGGAAAGAACTGTTGAGCAAGCTAAATTGCTATTAAATAATATATTGAGTAATGATAATGATTCGACACTTCCTGAACCAACTCCTAAGCCAACTCCGAAGAAAAGGGGTATTCTATTTCTCAGTCCTGAAGATATGCAAGAGGCAAAGAAATCTATGAAAGAAAAGGGTATTAAAGCTGAAGATGTTAAGAATTTACCACCTATTGAAGAAATACGTGGTCTTGATAACCCGACACAGGTAGCAAAGGTAAATTCTCTCTATAGATTTGATAAGGGTGAAATCCCATCTACTAAGTTTGCTAGCCAATGCTTGGATGAGTTTGATAATTTTATTGTTAAACAAGAAAACTTCAATGCTTATGTTGGTAGACAATTGAAACGTAATGCTTATATGATTGTACACTTGAGTGATTATATGTCTAGAGTTAAAGGTGAACTTAAACTTATTAGTAAACATGCTTCTATGGTTACCACTCAAGTAGAACAAGTGCTTAAAGCACAAGATGATTTCCTCAATGAATTAAATAATAAGAAAAAATGATAATGTTATTAGAGTTGTGACTAGAGGGGATAAAATGACTCAGGAACCTCTATATCCTGAGGGTCACCTTAAGAGAGTTGAGAAAGATTCTCAGAGAACTAATGTTGATGCACCTAGTCCTTCTAAGTAGAAGAAAAAGAAAAGTGATACGACTTTGAATGCTTCTAGTGAACCTGTTGTTGACACACCGGAGAATCCCAATGATATTTATATTTCTGATGCTGAAACACAATCTGGTAATGAACATGAACCTAGTGATAATGTTAATGATGATGTTCATGTTGATGCTCAACCTAGCAATAACAATGATGTAGAGATTGAACCTTCTGTTGATCTTGATAACCCACAATCAAAGAATCAACGTTATGCTAAGAGAGACTTCGTTGCTAGGAAGCACGGTAAAGAAAGAGAACCATGGGTTCAGAAACCCATGCCTTTTCCTTCTAAACCATCCGAGAAAAAGGATGATGAGGATTTTGAGCGCTTTGTTTGCGTATGCGTTTGACTGATATGCTTAAAATGAATCCTTATGCTAAGTATACGAAAGATATTGTTACAAATAAAAAAAAGATACCGGAAGCTGAAATTTCCACCATGCTTGCCAATTATACTTTTAAAGGTGGAATACCAAAGAAATTGGGAGATCCAGGAGTACCAACTATACCTTGCTCCATTAAAAGAAACTACGTTAAAACTGCTTTATGTGATCTTGGAGCCGGTGTTAGTGTTATGCCTCTCTCTTTATATCGTAGACTTGATTGAAATAAGTTGACACCTAGTGAAATATCTTTGCAAATGGCTGATAAATCAACTGCTATGCCTATTGGTATTTGTGAGGATGTGCCTGTTGTGGTTTGCAAACGTTACTGTTTTAACGGACTTTGTTATTCTTGATATTCCCGAGGATGAGAGTATGTCGATTATCCTTGGTAAACCCTTTTTGAATACTGCAGGGGTTGTTATTGATTTCAACAAAGGCAATGTCACTTTTCATGTTAATGGTAATAAGCATACGGTACACTTTCCGAGGAAACAAACTCAAGTCCACGGTATCAATTCTATTGGAAAATTTTCAACGATAACTATTGGAGGTTTTGAATTCCCTCTTCCTACTATCAAGAAGAAATATGATATTCTTATTGTTGGGGACATGCATATCCCTGTTGAGGTAACTTAGTGTTATTCGAAAATTATCTGGTTTCATGTTATTCGGAAAGAGTTTGTTAACAAGACTTGATCAACCTTGTTAGTGGATTCCTTTTGATGAGCATGAGATGGATGAAGTTAGAAAGCACAACTCTCTGTACCCTCCTTTTACTTTTTGTTATTTAGATTAAATAAAGAAAAAATAGTATTTTCTGTCTATTTTCTGAACTATCCTTGCAATAAAAAAATAGCCCGAAAATAAAAGTTCTCCAAATGTCCTGAAAATGATATATGAATTTTTGTAGAATATTTTAGAATTACTGGCACTGAGAACACAGCAGGGGGACCCACCATGTGGCCACGAGGTTCCAAGGCGCGCCCACCCCCTAGGGCGCGCCCCTGCCTCATGGACCCCACGTGGACCCCCTCCACTTATTCCAGCACCCACACACTTCGTCTTCCTCCAGAAAAAAATCCTCCCATAGCTCAAACCCGAGTTCTAGCTCATCTTGATGCCATTTTCGATCTCCCTGCTCAAAGCTTCATTCACAAAACTGCTTTGGGGGATTGTTCTTTGGTATGCGACTCCTCCAATGGTCTAATTATTTTTTGTTCTAGTGCTTTATTTATTGCAAATTTTTGCTGCTAAGGTGACCCTGCTCTTGAGCTTGCATGTCAAATTTATGTGGTCCAAAGTAGTTTTAATGCATGATATGGCCTCTAGGCACTTGTAGGAGTAGTTGCTATCAATCTTGTTGAGTTTGGTTTATTTTTATTTTGAGTCACTAAAAATTTCAGAAATTTTTCACAGGAAGAAAAATCTACCAAGGTGGTTCCTCAAGGAAGCAAGGACCGAGGCTTGCGATACGTGAGTCGGACGACGAACCACCGAGGGAAGCTCAAGTGCGGCCTTGTGAATGGCCGTCAGGGGGGTTTATGGTCCAGGCAGGCATCAAGGATGAATTTGATGCATATGCGTGTAATGCTGATCTTGAGGACTTCGTGTCAGATAAGTGCCGGCAATACCACTACCTAACTGATTCCTTTGTGAGGAGGTTTAAGTTTACATCCTCGCGCAATTCTCACACTGTTTTATTTGATCTTTATGATAAATCATATACATGGACCTAGAAGATTTTAATATTGCTTGTAAACTCCTGCAGTGGGGCAATGCTAGTGAACCTCGCAAATCTGAATAGAAAGACTTTCTTGCCAGTATTACTGTGGGGGAATCTAGAGAAATCACACAAGCTACCATAGGGAGCATTCATTTCCCTTCCATACATTATTTTGCTCTCTTTATTGGTAGATGCATTAACGGTAAAGATAAGGCTTGTCACATGTGCGTTCCAGATCTTAGTGTCCTCAAGAGTGCAGTATTAGGTGATAAACAATATAACTTGGGGGCCATTGTTGCACAAAGGTTGCATCACAACAGTATAAGTGGAGATTTGTTTGGTGGAATTTATGCAGCTCGTCTAGCTAGTTATCTTAATATACCCATACATGGAAATGATATGGAGTTGGCCTCCTGCTTACCTAGATTATTATGCTATGGTTCGCCATCAATTTCTTGAGAGGAACGAACAGTTCCTCTAGTACCAACTAATCTTTGTCAGACGGTGCACTGTCCATGTTTCCCTCCCTGCTCCTACTTTTTCTTTGACTTTCATGCAAAAAGGAGATATGTTATAACCAGGGAGGAAGCGAACGAATATGAGAGGAGGACGGAGGCAGCTCGCCTCCAAGACGCAACTCGTCAGGCAGTGGCTGCTGCATCTCAGTACGACCCCAGCTACAACTTTGGATATCCGCCAGGCCAGCAGTGGCCATAGACCAACTTAGGCCAAAAGCCTAAGCTTGGGGAGTATGTATTTCTCACAGACATTACATTCATGTTCACACACTCACGCCAGTTGTCAGTGCTCATACTTTTTCATTGTACTATCCATGCTAGTTTATTTTCTTTTCTAGGCCTTCTTCTTGTGTGTTAGAAAAACCTTAAGAAAAATCAAACAATTAGTTGTAACTTTTAGCTAGTTTACTTTCCATGCTTGTAGTAGTAATTAAAATAAAATCCAAAAAGATTTCTCGTTCTTCTTTTGCTTGTTGAGAGCTTTCCCATGTAAATAGTTTTATTTCTTTTCTTTTCCCTTGGGGGTCGAGAGGAGAGGACCCTGATGAAATTGTTGAGTGGCTCTCATATGCATTATTGTTTATTTAACCAAGAGCTCATATTACCTTGTCTTCTCCCTTGTATTAAATGCTTACAGATTCCATCTTAGTCCAATGCACGTGCATTATTATTATTATTATCCACACCGTTCGGTTGTGCAAGTGAAAGGCAATAATGACGATATATGATGGACTGACTGAGATAAGAAAAGCTGGTATGAACTCGACCTATCTTGTTTTTTCTAAATATGATTAGTTCATCATTCCTGATTCAGCCTATTATGAATGAAACATGTTTGCAATGACAAGTAGAGATTATAGTTGCTCATGCCATGCTTAATTAGCTAGGAGTTTATAATGGTTTACCTTGCGTGCCAACATGCTATTAAAATAGTTGTGATGTGGTATGATAGGGCGGTATCCTCCTTTGAACGATTTGAGTGGCTTGACTTGGCACATATTCACGCATGTAGTTGAAACAAAATCAACATAGCCTCCACGATATTTATGTTCATGGTGAATTATATCCTACTCATGCTTGCACTCAGTGTTGATTAATTTTAACGCATGTTCATGACTGTTGTCGCTCTCTAGTTGGTCGCTTCCCAGTCTCTTTCTAGCCTTCACTTGTACTAAGCGGGAATACTGCTTGTGCATCCACTTCCATAAACCCCAAAGTTATTCCATATGAGTCCACAATACCTTCCTATAAGCGGTATCTACCTGCCGTTCCAAGTAAATTTGTATGTGCCAAACTCTAAACCTTTAAATGAAATTCTGTTTTGTATGCTCGAGCGGCTCATGTATCAAGTAGGGCTGTCTATATCTTCCATTCTAGGTGGGTTATTCTCAAGATGATGGACTCCGCTCATCATTCACGAGAAAATGGCTGGTAACAGGGATGCCCAGTCCCATGCTCAAACCAAAATAATTGCAAACAAAACTCCCTCAAGATTATTGTTAGTTGGAGGCACCCATTGTTTCACACAAGCCATGGATTGATGTTTGTTGGAGGTGGGGGAGTATAAACTTAACCATTTTGTTTGGGAACCACCTATAATGTGTGTAGCATGGAAGATATCGAGATCTCTTGGTTGTTATGTTGACAATGAAAGTATGCCACTCAAAATATTATTTATCTCTGTTTCAGAACTCGAGCTCTGCCACCTCTACAAATCCCTGCTTCCCTCTGCGAAGGACCTATCTATTTACTTTTATATTGAGTCATCATCCTCTTATTAAAAAGCACCAGTTGGAGAGCACCGCTGTCACGTGCATGCATTACTATTAATTTACATTGAGTATGACTGTGACAGGATCTCTTTTACCATGAATTACAATGTCTAGTCAGTCCTTGATCTTCAGGGGTGCTCTACATTTTGTTTTGCGGTCTCAGAAAGGGCTAGCGAGATACCATTTTGTTATATCATATTATGATTGTTTTGAGAAAGTGTTGTCATCCGAGATTTATTATTATTGCTTGCTAGTCTATTATGCCATTGATATGAGTAAATATGCGACCTAAATGTTATTGTGAATATGGTTAGTTCATAATCTTTGCTGAAAACTTGAATGATGGCTTTACATATTTGCAACAACAAGATCAAACAGAGTTTGTAAAAGTTTTTTCTTTATCACTTTCAGTTTGTCAACTGAATTGCTTGAGGACAATCAAAGGTTTAAACTTGGGGGAGTTGATACGTCTCCAACGTATCTACTTTTCCAAACACTTTTGACCTTGTTTTGGACTCTAACTTGGATGATTTTAATTGAACTAACCCGGACTGACGCTGTTTTCAGCAGAATTGCCATGGTGTTATTTTTGTGCAGAAATAAAAGTTCTCGGAATGACCTGAAAATCAACGGAGACACATTTTGGAATTAATAAAAAATACTGGCGAAAGAATCAATAGCAGGGGGCCCACACCCTGTCCATAAGGGTGCAGGGCGCCCCCCCCTGGGCGCGCCCCCTGCCTCGAGGGCTCCCTGAGGCTCCACCGACATCAACTCCAACTCTATATATTCGCGTTCGGGAGAAAAAAATTAGAGAGAAGGATTCATCGTGTTTTACAATACAGAGCCGCCGCCAAGCCCTAATCTCTCTCGGGAGGGCTGATCTGGAGTCCGTTCGGGGCTCCGGAGAGGGGAATTCGTTGCCATCGTCATCATCAACCTTCCTCCATTACCAATTTCATGATGCTCAACGCCGTGCGTGAGTAATTCCATCGTAGGCTTGCTGGACGGTGATGAGTTGGATGAGATTTACCATGTAATCGAGTTAGTTTTGTTAGGGTTTGATCCCTAGTATCCATTATGTTCTAAGATTGATGTTGCTATGACTTTGCTATGCTTAATGCTTGTCACTAGGGCCCGAGTTCCATGATTTCAGATCTGAACCTATTATGTTTTCATGAATATATGTGAGTTTTTAATCCTATTTTGCAAGTCAATAGTCACCTACTATGTGTTATGATCCGGTTATCCCGAAGTGACAATAATCGGGACCACTCCCGGTGATGACCATAGTTTGAGGAGTTTATCTATTCACTAAGTGTTAATGCTTTGGTCAGGTACTCTATTAAAAGGAGGCCTTAATATCCCTTAGTTTCCAATAGAACCCCGCTGCCACGGGAGGGTAGGACAAAAGATGTCATGCAAGTTCTTTTCCATAAGCATGTATGACTATATTTGGAATACATGCCTACATTATATTGATGAACTGGAGCTAGTTTTGTGTCACCCTATGTTATAAATGTTGCATGAGGAATCGCATCCGGCATAATCATCCATCACTGATCCATTGTCTACGAGCTTTTCGCATATTGATCTTTGCTTAGTTACTTTTCCGTTGCCACTGTTACAATCACTACAAAAACTACTACTCTTACTTTTTCCACCGTTACCGCTACTTCCATATTACTTTTCTACTAAATACTTTACTGCAGATATTAAGTCTTTCAGGTGCGGTTGAATTGACAACTCAACTGTTAATACTTGAGAATATTCTTCGGCTCCCCTTGTGTCGAATCAATAAATTTGGGTTGAATACTCTACCCTCGAAAACTGTTGCGATCCCCTATACTTGTGGGTTAACACAGTACGCTTTGAATAAAACTCTTCCAGTAAGACCCAACATTGGTTTTACCATTTGCCTAATAACAACTAAAAACTTGCATAGGGACTGGCTAGCACCCGAGGACTCTTAATCAACCCCCGGGCAATGCTCCGCATGAGTGTTGGTCCAAACTGGGCGATGTCCGGCGCCCCCTGGGCAACCAGGGTCTCAGCCAACCCGACGTCTTGCCCATCCGGTGTACCTTGAGAACGAGATACGTGCGACTCCTATCAGGCTAGGTCGGTGCATCAGGAGGTCTTGCTGGATTAGTTTTACCATTATCGAAATGTCTTGTGCACCGGGATTCCAAGTCTGATCGGAGGGTCCCGAGATGGAGGATTGTCTCCGCGGTAATGGGATTCTGAGTCTGATCGGAGGGTCCCATTAAGCTTTGCTAGTCTTGATACCCATAGTAATGGGATTGCTGAGTCCTCGTGGCTCACAGATTACTACAACAACAGTTGCAGGTACAGGTAATGCGATGATTTGACATGAGAGTGATGCTTGATTGCTTTTGGAATTCTTCTTCTTCGATCAAGGGATAGGTTCCGGGTCGGGAGAACCTGGGATTAGTAGGGTGGATGTCGTTCTTCTTTTTAGTTTGATTTCATCCGTAGTCGGATCATGCTCTTTTATATGATGGTTGCTATGTATTGATGTATTGTTATATGAATGTTGTAACTTGTGGCGAGTGTAAGCCTTTATCTTGTATTGTCATCTATTCAGTACATGGTATGTTGTAATGATATCCACCTTGCCATGCGCTCGAAATGCGGTTGTTTCCCAATCATGAATTCATCACGTGATTGGGATAAAATCGCATCTTGGGCGCTACATTGTTGCCATGAGAGTTTTGGTGGGATTTTCCTCTTGAGACGGCATAAGAGGTTTGGACGTATGTTTTTTTTTCAGATTCGTTTTCTCAAAAAGAAATATCTCCTGAACCGTGCGTCTAAATTACAAACTTTTTTTTACCATTGCATTCCTCATGCTGAGATACTTAAAATTAGACCTCATGTTAATAAATTTTGATGAACTTTTTTGACGCAACTTGTGCTCCTGAAGTCTGCTAACATATGCTTACAAATTATACTAACACATGCTTCCTAAGTAAACTAACTTGTCCTCCCATTGAGGTGAAGCACACTTGTGCTTCCAAGTGTACTAGCTTTGCGCTCCGTTGGGGGATGAAGCATAACTCTTCGCGTGAAGCATACTTGTGCTCCACATGGGAGCACGAACTATGCTCTGGATCGATGTAAAAAGAAAAAAAAAGGTGAAAATGAAACAAATGGGGAAAACCAATGAAACATCGAACAAAACTCCCTAGAAAAATCAAGAAAACAAGAAAAAGAGGAAAACCAAGAAAAAAAGAAAAAAAATCCCTCCCGAGAGTGCTTTCCACACACGACATATGTCAGATGGGGATCGCTCCTCTTTGTGCATGAGAACATCCTCTGAAAAGCTCATCCAAGGCACCCTTAATTAGTTGCTCCTAAATAACAGAAGAGACTGCGTAAGTATTGATGGCCGAAAGTTAACACCCATCCCATGGATATTAATGAGCGCCCAATAAAAGGCCTCTCTTGCCACACAACACCGAGAAAGAAAAGGAGAGAAAGGATTGCTACCACAACAAGAAACCTAACAATATTTGTTTACGAAATATAAATCAATTAGGGAGAGAGTACATTCTGGCAACTCATGAATAGTCCCTTTTACTGCACAGTTCAAACCACGTCACAAACCTCGCACAATCACAAACCGCACGTCAACACATGTGCACGCGCGCACACACAGACACACACACACAAATGGCGGCATATCACATGCAAATGCAACTAAACCATGCAAATTAGACCCCCACAAGCAACACACATTAGACAATATTAATTATTGCGGTATCCTAATCTTAATAATGCCACTACCTTACTTGACACTACTATAGTTAGTCACTCCGCCTTGGCCCTCATCAGCGAAGTGAATGTCACTGCCAGCTCTAGCGTATCTCCTTCATTTCAGTGGTGAACGGGTCGTACCACCGGAACATCTCCATCACCATGGGCCTCTCAACCGCCACCACCATGTCCTCCCCCTAGTATTGCTTGTTCCCCTCCACCAGTTGGACCACATCACATTCTTGAACACACCTCGTGCCACTGCTTGTGGCTGGTGGGCTGCTGACTCATTCTCCCGCCCTAGATGCCATATGGGAGGGTGTGGTAAACTTTTGCTCGGCATGTTGTCACAGCTACGAAGGTCTCGTCGACCCTAGTGATTCATCTCCAAAGACGGCGAGGCTCGATCTGGGTGAAAGTTGTGTTGGAACCCATTGCATTTCCATATTACAGTTTAGGGTCCTTGTAAAAGTCAAGGACTAGTCCTCAGGTACTTGTTTTTATTCGAATCCTTTTCTGATCTTTGTGATGTAAATGCCTATTAAAAAAAGTATGTGCAATCATTTATCACCAACTTTACGCTCTGTTTATAAACTCCATTATTGCATAGGCAGTGACCCAACAACTAGTGCTTGCGTTGTTGCTAAATAGCGACCGTGTAATTTGACAACCGAATTTGTTTTGACTATTAGGGCAAGAAAAGTCAACCGAATATTGTTAAGTTTTTTAACATGGAATATTGTTAAATTAGTGTATCATTCATTTCACTAAGCAAACTGTTTTGACATTAAATACTACCTTGATTTCAAAATATAAAATGTTTTGGTACGCCTAATATTCACATCAAGATAAAAGTGTAGTTTAGTGACATGTGATGTCAAAAATGAGTTGGTTTCCCCCAAAAAAGGAAAAGTGCATCGGTGCGGTTCCTGAACCAAAGTGTGAATTTTTTAAATGTTGTGTCAAAAAGGCACACTTGTGATTCTTCTAGAACACAATACAGATGTAGGCGTTCGCTTTGTAGTTGACATGAACATCTCCTCTCACTAAACACGCATCACCGAAAATCTTGAAATAAATTAAAAAATAATGCGAGCAATAGGATTTGAACCCTAGTGAGCTAAGATGCCATTTTCCTACTAACCATCCAACCATAAGTTGGTTCACACATGATCATGGTTCTGAAAGACATTTGTGGGTGCATGCCAAGAGTGAGGCTCTGTGAGATGCTACATAAAATGAGCGTGGGTAATGTGGAATGCATGCTTAAATGTATTTTAACAACAGAGGTGTGATTTCTCTCTTGTAAAATGCCGACGTACTATGTGTTTTGTCTAGTTTTCCATATGCAAGTTTGATCGCTAAATTATGGTACTAGCCCCGCCAGACAAATGATCTCTCTTTCGTGTTACTTACGGCAGAAGTGTGGATCTTCACTAGATGCCCCTCCTGGTCTCCCATTATCAAAGTCTGGTACTCCCTATGTAAAAAATATAAAAATGTTTAGATTACTACATATTTGCCAAACAAACATAAACAAGGAAGAGAGTGCATCCTCGCAAATCATGAATGTAAATAAAGCTTTTTATAAGACAGTTCAAACGATCACACCTCAAAGAACTTTACATAATTGCCAACACACGCACATCACATGCAATTCCAAATTAAAAGCCAAATCATGCAGATTTGACCAGAGATGCAACAAACATCCGACCAGTAGCACGATGATTGTGGTAGCGCTGCCGCCATTTGGCACTATACCAGTACAGTAGTGCTTTACTATAGGTCACTCTGGCTTGTGCTCTGGATCGATGTAAAAAGAAAAAAAGGTGGCAAACGAAACAAACTGGGAAAACCAATGAAACATTGAACAAAACCCCCTAGAAAAATCAAGAAAAGAAGAAAAAAGGAGGAAAACCAAGAAAATATGGAGCAAAAACTCTCGCCCGAGAGTGCTTTCCACACATGACATGTGTCAGATGGGGAGTGCTCCTCTTTGTGCATGAGAACACCCTCTGAAAAGCTCATCCAAGGCACCCTTAATTAGTTGCTCCCAAATAACTTAAGACACTGCGTAAATATTGATGGCCGAAAGTTAACACCCAGCCCAAGGATATTAATGAGCGCCCGATAAAAGGCCTCTCTTGCCACACAACACCAAGAAAGAAAAAGAGAAAAAAATGATTGCTACCACAATAGGAAACCTAACAATATTTGTTTACGAAATATAAATCAATTAGGGAGAGAGTACATCCTGGCAACTCATGAATCCACCCTTTTATTGCATAGTTCAAACCACATCCCAAACCTCACACAACAAACCGCACGTCAACACATACGCACGCGCGCGCACACACATAAGTGGCAGCACATCACATGCAAATGCAACTAAACCATGCAAATTAGACCCCCACAGGCAACACACATTAGATGGTACTAATTATTGCGGCATCCTAATCTTAATAATGCCACCACCTTACTTGACACTATTATAGTTAGTCACTCTGCCTTGGCCCTCATCAGCGAAGTGAATGTCACTGCCAGCTCTAGCGTATCTCCTTCATTTCAGTGGCGAACGCATCGTACCACCGGAACATCTCCATCACCATGGGCCTCTCAATCG
Organism: Triticum urartu; assembly: GCF_003073215.2. Classification (NCBI taxonomy): domain Eukaryota; kingdom Viridiplantae; phylum Streptophyta; class Magnoliopsida; order Poales; family Poaceae; genus Triticum; species Triticum urartu. The sequence continues at coordinate 205,896,837 of NC_053027.1, read as the reverse complement.
CCACCACCATGTCCTTCCCTTAGTATTGCTTGTTCCCCTCAGCCGGCTCGCTGTTTTCGGCCAGTTCGACTACATCACATTCTTGAACACACCCTGTGCCACTGCTTGTGTTTGGTGGGCTACTGACTCATTCTCCCGCCCTAGATGTCGTATGGGAGGGTGTGGTAATCTTTTGCTCGGCATGTTGTCACAGCTACGAAGGTCTCGTCGACCCAAGTGATTCATCTCCAACGACGGTGAGGCTCGATCTGGGTGAAAGTTGTGTTTGAACCCATTGCATTTCCAAATTAAAGTTTAGGGTCCTTGTAAAAGTCTCGGACTTACTCCTCATGTACTTGTTTTTATTCGAATCCTTTTCTGATCTTTGTGATGTAAATGCCTATTAAAAAAAAGTATGTCCAATCATTTTATCACCAACTTTACGCCGTCTTTAGAAACTCCATTACTGGATAGGCAGCGACACAACAACTAGTGCTTGTAGTTGCTAAATAGCGACCGTGTAACTTGATAGCCGAATTTGTTTTGACTATTATTAGCGCAAGAAAAGTCAACCGAATATTATTAAATTAGTGTATCATGCATTTCACTATGCACACTGTTTTGCCATCAAATACTACCTCCATTTCAAAATATAAAATGTTTTGATAGGTCTAATATTCACAGCTACAGCTAAAAGTGTAGTCAGTGACATGTGATGTCAAAAAGTGCGTTGGTTTCCCCCCGAGAAAGAAAAGTGCGTTGATGTGGTTCCTGAACCGAAGTGTGAATTTGTGAAATGTTGTGTCAAAAAGGCACACTCGTGGTTCTTTTTTTAGAAGACAATACATACGACATATCATCTTGAGATTGACGAAATCACTACAAACGCTTCGTAGTCGATGGGACCGTCTCATCCCACTAAACGTGCATTGCCGAAAATCCTAAAATAAGTCCAAAAATAATATGAGCCACAGTTTGATATCACTGTCCTCCTAACCATCCAACCACAGTTTGTTTTGGGCATAGTCATGGTTCTGGAAGACATTTATGGTTGCATGCAAAGAGTGAGGCTTTGTGAGATGCTACGTAAAACAAGAGTGGGTAATGTGGAATGCATGCTTATAAATGTGTTTTAACAATAGAGGTGTGGTTTCTCTCTTGTAAAATGTCAACGTACTCTGCGTTTGGTCTAGTTTTCCATATGCAAGTTTGATCGCTAAATTATGGTACTAGCCCCGCTAGACAAATGATCTCTCTTTCCTGTTACTTATGACAGAAGTGTGGATCTTCACTCGATGCCCCTCCCGGTCTCCCATCATCAAAGTCTAGTACTCCCTCCATAAACAAATATACTCCATAAGAATAGTTTAGATCACTACATATTTATTACCAAACAAAAATAAATAAGGAAGAGAGTGCATCCTCGCAAATCATGAATGTAAATAGAGCTTTTTTATTGGTAGACAGTTCAAACGATCACACCCCCAAAGAACTTTACATAATCGCCAACACACGCACATCACATGCAATTCCAAACTAAAAGCCAAATCATGCAGATTTGACCAGAGATGCAACAGACATCCGGCCAGTAGCACTAGCAATTATTGTGGATTGGGGCAGCGCTGCCGCCACTTGGCACCGGCTGCACTATAGTAGGACAGTACTGCTCTGCTATAGGTCACTCCGCCTTGGCGCTGGTCAGCGAAGTGAACGTCACCACCGGCTCCAGCGGCATCTCCTTCACGTCGGCGGTGAATGTGTCGTACCGCCGGAACAGCTCCGCCACCATCAGCCTCCCGACCGCCACCACCATGTCCTTCCCGGGGCACTGCTTGTTCTCCTCCGCCGGCTCGCTGTTCTCCGGCCCGTTCGACCAAATCACGTTCCCGAGCAGCCGCCCTTCGCCGCCCACGAACCGGTCAGGGACGAACTCGCCGGCCTGCTTGAACACGCGCTCGTCGCGGGTCGCCAGAGGCTGGTACCCGAAGAGCATCTCGCCCTTGCGCACCTGGTAGGCGGCGTCGTGGCTCTCGACCACCAGGTCCTGGCGCGCGCGGCCGTACTGAAACTCCACCGGCGGGTTCATGCGCAGCGCCTCCCACACCACCGACTTCACCAGCGGCATCTTGTCGACGGCGGACACGGTGATGTCGCTGCCGTTGGGCACGGCGGCGCGGACCTCGCTGGCGAGCCTGGCGTGCAGAGCCGGGCCGGCGCGGGCTAGCCACTTGATGACGTGCGGCAGGAAGATCTTGAAGCCTCCGTAGGCGTTGAAGATGGCGGTGAAGACTAGGTTGTGGAGGAGCTCGTCGCGTGAGATGCCGGACTGCGCCTTGTCAGCGTCGTTGAGGAAGCCGGCGGCAGCTTCGGCGAAGTACGCTGTTAGGTCGGCGTAGTCACGGCGAACCAGCAACGGCGGCAGGCGGAAGGTGTGGAGAAGGAGATCCTCGAGCAGCCACGGCTTGATGATCTTACTCGCGAGCGGGTGCAGCTGCACGCCGAGCCACTTGATGGCCTTGGTCACGGCGCCGTCGCCCATGGCCTTGCTCGGCGGCGTGCCGCCGAACAGCGCGGAGCAGGTGAAGTCGAACATGTGGTGCTCGTTGAGCTTGTTGAACTGAACGGGGCCGTCGCCGAGGCCGGCGTCGGCGGCGTCGAATACGGCGCCGAAGGCGATGCGGAAGACCGGCGCGACGTGGTGCATCCGCGCGGCGGCGAGGCTGATCATGACGCGCTTTAGCGCGGCATGGCGGGGGTCGGCAGCGTCGAGGAAGGCGAGCGGGCGGTAGCCGCCGAAGAGCGCGAGGGAGGGCATGAAGGTCCCGTCGAGTGTGTCGGTCTTGTCGACCTTGGCGTCGTCGAGGAGCACGCTGAAGCTGCGCGCGTCGAGGAAGGCAACGACGCGGGAGTCGGCGGTGATGAACGGCCCGGGGGGCATGTTGACGCGCAGCACGGTGGCGCCGCCGTTCCGGGCGATGCGGGAGCGGAAGTACTCCTCCGCGCCCTGGAAGTAGTAGTAGTCAAGGCGGTCGCGCAGCGGCGACAAGAAGGGAACGCCGTAGCCGCCCGGGACCTCCCGGACGGGGAGCCCCGACGGCGATAGCTTGGCATCCTCATTGTCGCTGCCGGAGCTGTTGGCTACCTTGGACGTCATGGCAGGGTGAGCAAGCGCCAGTCTATCACCAAATGCAATGCTCAGCTCTCTGTAGCTGGTCTTGGAGAGTGACCAGCTCTTCTGCATTATATAGAAAAGAGGTACGTACATACACAGTGCTCAAGGGCCAAGGCATCCGCATGTTGTGCCAAAAAAACGAGAGAGGTGTTGGCACGCAAGGGTTCCTTTGCGCTGTGCCACCAAATCTACCTTACCAATTATTTGGCCGTGTCCAACATATTGGTTCTTGTTTCGATGACTGCCAACGTTTTAGCATGGGCTAATGCTTATATGAAGCATCACCAACAGCCGCGCAACAAGCGGCGCGTTAAAAGGCGTTTACAGTACTGGAATAGGCAGTTTTTACGTGCCGCGAGACACTGGCTCCAGCTACCACTGCAAAAAATTACGCGCGCCGCTCCAGCAGACGCGCTAAACTACAGCGCGCGAGCAGCCGCGCTTGCAATATGTTTATTTTAAAGACAATATGTTGATATTTCAAACATCAAAACAAGACATAGCATAGTTTAAAATCACCAAACCAAGTTCATGACATAAAAGTTTAAAATCATGCCACATCACATTATCATCCAACCAAGTTCAAATCAACCAACCAAGTTCATGACATAAAAGTTCACACAAACAAATGGCGGATCGAGTCTTCACGACGATGAGGACTTTGCTTAGTGATTCATGACTCGTGGCAGCGGCATCGGCAAGTGGGGGCGGCAGCACAAGCGGAGTACTGGGTCTTAACTTTCAGGGTGAAAACCCAAGGTCTGGCCTTAATTGGTTGTGACTGGTAATGGCCTTGTTGAAGGCATTGTTTTGAGAACGCGAATCTTCTCCAGGATGAAAACCTAAGATTTAGGATTGGATGATGACGGTGCTTCTGCACTGTTTCCTTCTTGGAGGCATCACTTTTGGAAAACTAGGACTTCGGGTGTTGTCTAGGCGGTGGTTCGTGATGTAGCTACGAGTAATTGATCACTGTTGTTGGATCTTTTTTCTTCTTCTTCTTCTTATTGTTTTTGGCTATGTGCATCCGCAGTCTCTTTACGATATTGCATTGTTGCAGAGGCCGGGTGTAATTGGTATCTCCGCGATATTAACATATTGCCTTTGTCGAAAAAATGTCGCATCCTCATCTTCGTCCTCCTCTTCCTTCTATTCTTCATCCTCATCCAAAGACGATTCTTTCTCCTCCTCTTCATTGTGTCGTGTCGCATCATCATAGGGAGCTCGGAAGGTGTTGGCAAGATCTTCAATGGCATCATGCAAAGGTATATGAGGCACAACGAAAGATATGCGTCCACCCATGTCACCCGAAGGTGCTCCCATGCCTCCCATGAGAGACGCAAAACTCATGCCTCCCATGGTAGCTCCGAAGCCACCAATGCCTCTCATGCCGCCCATGGTAGCTCCGAAGCCACCCATGCCACCCATGGTAGCTCTGAAGCCACCCATGCCTCCCATGGTAGCCATGCCGACCATGCCACCCATGCCTCCCATGGCCATGGCTTTTTTTGGATCAAGACTTCTTCACGCGCAAGATTGACGTACTCTTTCTGCTTCTCATCGATGTGTCCATAAAAAACAAGTACTTCTCCGATTCCAACAATCTAGTTTTCTCCTCCATGGCCAATTTTTTCTCTTCCAATGCCACCTTCCTCTCCTCGGCCGCCAACCTCCTCTTCTCGGCAGCCACATCTTGGTTCCTTGCCATCTTCCTCACCTCGTTCGCTTCCTTTCTTGCGTTCACAATAGCTTACATAGCATTTTTAGCTCATCATCTCCTTTCCTCTTTTTCTTTTCCTTTCCGTCTTTCTTGCATCCATTTGGTCTTTTTGGCCTGGAGTACGCAACTGAGTTTGGTGTAGGGCTTCTCTTGCCGTCATCACTTGATGCCTCCTCCTCGTCGTCATCCAAATCAATAGTTCGCTTGCGTTTGTTGCTCTCCTCATCGACACCTTCACGGGGCTTCCATTTCTCATCATCCTTCAACGCATCATATCAATGAGGCAAGGTAAATGGTCTCCCTTTCTTGATCTTCCCTTTCTTGGTCTTCTTCTCCTCTCCTTGAAATAAGTTTTGTGCAATAGTGAGCTACAAACAAAAGAACAAGTTAGCACTTGAAACACCAAGAAGAAGCATGAACATGGAAGAATCGTGAAAGAAATGGCACTTACCCTATTTCTATCATTAGTGCCACTTGTGTTTAACGTGTTAACCACCTTAAGTGCTGCCGCCCACCTTTGACAATCTTTGTTGATTGTCGACCACTGGGAGCGAAGAGATCATTCTGTGCGGTCAATTCCACTTCTGTTGTGTAAATCAAAGTGCTCCTTCATACGGATCCAATATGCATATCTACTTTGGTCCCCTCCAACGGTGGCATCCCCAGACACTTGCAACCATGTATTGCATATCAAGATGTCTTCGTCGATCGTGTAGTTGCCCGCTCTTTCTTTCGGTGCATCGACGATACCCTCACCATCCTCGTCCACCTCAAACTCATGATCATCGAAATGCACATAATTGCTTTGAGACCAATGAGAATTGTTGGAGCCGACACCCATAGTTGACATATATGTCTCATCATTGAAACTACAAAGTATATAAAACAAAACAAATAAGCTATCCATATGCATTCAAAAAACAATAACGAAAAAAGTGGGCCAAATTTTACCTTGTGGGCATTTCATCGAACACCTTGTGCGCATCGGCCGCCGGCACAACAAGCGAGCTCGCCGGTGCTTCGGTCGCCGCCGCATCTGTCGCACGCCCTGCAAGTTTCTTCTTCGGCCGCCTAGAGGAGCCATCTGCCGCCTTGTTCTTCTTCCCGGACACCTTGCCCGCCTTCGCCACCGCCACATTTGGGAGCTTGGAGAGAGGGGCACGTGGCTTCACGGCGGACGCCGGCGCGACGCCACTCGCCACCCAGGTCATCCGTGGCGCCATGAAAAGGCTGCGCACAAGACTGGTGCCTGGAGGAACACCGCCGAAGGCGAAGCCAAAGCTCCCCGCGCTAGGGTTTGCGCCGGTGGCGGCGGAGGGGTCGCAGGTGTAGGAAGGGGTGAGGGGGATGTTGGCGCGGCCGTCCATCAGGAGAATTTGCCGGCGGCGGCACGGGCGGAGCGAACGCGACGTGGCCGGAGAGGGTGCGGCGCGGGCGCTCGAGTGTGCAGCACGCGGGAGCGAGCACACGAAATAAGCGGCGCGCGACGCCGTTTTGCCCGATGCGCTGAACAACTTATGCCGCGCACGCGTTTTTTGCGCCTCCGCTGAAGCGCCCGGAGCGGCTGTGCGCACAAAAAACTGTATTTTTTCAGCGCGGCACTTATATCACGCGGTTGTTGGAGATGCTCTGAGACCGGCAAAGCAAAATATCAACTAAGTAAAATTTAGCGAACTAATTGTTGGTATGGAAAATTTAGACACAAACAAAAATATAGGAACTCAGGGCCTCGAGCAATGGCTCATAGTGTATTAGATTCCGTAAAGTCTTGCCAATGTGTATCTGTTCTAAAAGGATTCTAATAAATTAAGTTTACTTTAATATGGGTTTTATTTGAGCATCCTCCTCTCTCACCTCACTAGCAACTATAGCCGGACTTTGCAAATCCGCTCCCTTAAACATCCGAGGATGTGCCCGTGATCGGTCATCCCTTAAATGTCTGCTTCCACAATCAGATACCTCACTTAGCAAATCCTTAAAGAGTAAAATGCATCTGCGGTTATTGAACTTGTGTCGAAAGCTCACTTTGGTCACCGTATTTAAGAATATGGTCAATACGGTTATTATATACGACTTGAGATGATTATACGATCACTGGCTTATCATATAACTTCGTATTTTACTCTATTGACTGGTCAAACATCACAACACCCTCTCTCTACCTATGCGGGTCCCACCTGTTAGTGGGCAAGAAAAAATAAGGATGACTGGAGAATCACACCAGTGATACTCTACCGATGCCCACGTACGCTAACCTATGTGGCTCTCTTCTACACAACTTTGTGTTAAATTCGTAGAGTGCTACGGTTATTTCTTTTTTGAGGATGAACGTTATGGTTATTTAATTAACACGCACACAATACACTTTCACACAACACACTTACATGCATGCACGCACCACTTTTGCAGCCGCCGTCCCGTCAAAAACCGTACGCCGACCGCAATGAGATGAGAAATTGTTGGACTACTTAGACAACACGAGTTCGAGACGTGACATCGTAATGTCGCAGCTCTTCGTCAGTGTCTAAGGGAGTCCTGGATTAGGGGGTCTTCGGACAGCCAGACTATATCTTTTGGCCGGACTGTTGGACTATGAAGATACAAGATTGAAGACTTCGTCCCGTGTCCGGATGGGACTTTCCTTGGCGTGGAAGGCAAGTTTGGCAATACGGATATGTAGATCTCCTCCCTTGTAACCGACTCTGTGTAATCCTCGCCCCCTCCGGTGTCTATATAAACCGGATGGTTTAGTCCGTAGGACAACAACAATCATACCATAGGCTAGCTTCTAGGGTTTAGCCTCTACGATCTCATGGTAGATCAATTCTTGTAATACTTATATCATCAAGATCAATCAAGCGGGACGTAGGGTATTATCTCCATCAAGAGGGCCCGAATCTGGGTAAACATCGTGTCCCCTGCCTCCTGTTACCATCCGCCTTAGACGCACAGTTTGGGACCCCCTACCCGAGATCCGCCGGTTTTGACACCGACATTGGTTCTTTCATTGAGAGTTCCACTGTGCCATCACCATAAGGCTTGATGGCTCCTTCGATCATCGATAACGATGCGGTCCAGGGTGAGGTTTTCCTACCCGGACAGATCTTCGTATTCGGCGGCTTCGCACTGCGGGCCAACTCGCTTGGCCATCTGGAGCAGATCGAGAGCTACGCCCCTGGCCATCAGGTCAGGTTCAGAAACTTAAACTACACTGCCGACATCCGCGGAGACTTGATCTTCGACGGATTCGATCCCATGTCAGGTGCGTCGCACAATCATGGCGAGCATGACGTAACTCTGTCGTCGGACAGTGTTCGGGAGATCACACCTGCAACTACTCCGGTCCTCAATCTGGAGCAAATTGCGCCATCCGAGGACAGAGGGATAGACCCCGCCACGGAGGCCGCACTCTCAGTGGCGATGGATCCGGATACTGACTTGACCCCTTACTAGAGCCGTTTGCCGAACCACTGGATTCGTCTCTGGCCACGGACTCTGGGCCGCCTGCATCCGTGCCTATCGAATCGATTGGGCGCCGATCATGGAGTTCACCTCCGTGGATATCTTTCAGCACTTGCCTTTCGGCGACGTGCTAATTTCATTAAGGTCTCTCTCCTTGTCAGGAGAACCTTGGCCGAATTATGTCCGGCTAGAATGGGAGGCGGATGACGAAAAAATTCGCTTCCCACCCACCACCCCTTAGTAGCCACTGTGACGATTTAACCAATATGCTCGACTTCGAATCCGAAAACATCGACAGTATGGACGACGATGCAGGAGATGAACACGAACCACCGCCCACAGGGCGCTGGACCGCCACCTCATCATATGATATATACATGGTGGACACCCCCAAAGAAGGCAATGGCGACGAGACAGGGGAGGATGACCCCTCCACGAAGCAACCCAAGCGCCGACATCAGCGGCGCCGCTCTAAGTCCCGCCATAGCAAAAGTAGTGATACAGGCACAAGAGACAATAACACTCCGGATAGTGCCGAAGACGACAACAAACCCCTCCAGCACGATTTAGATCGGGAGGGTGAACAAGCTAGCCCTCCAGAGCGGGCAACTGTTGGAGAATCGGAGGAGGACAATTACATGCCTCTCTCCGAAGACGAGGTGAGCCTCGGCGACGAAGAATTTTTCATGCCTGAGGATCCCGTCGAATAGGAGCGCTTCAAGCACCGGCTTATGGCCACAGCAAATAGCTTGAAGAAAAAGCAACAACAGCTTCAAGCTAATCAAAATCTGCTAGCAGACAGATGGACCGAAGTCCTTACAGCCGAGGAATACGAACTCGAGCGCCCGTCCAAGAGTTACCCAAAGCGCAGGTTGCTACGTCACCTCGAGGAGGAAGTATTGGAACCTACATCACTAGTGTACGATGCGGCTGACCGGCCACCTCGTGGCCAAGACAGAGAGGTATTTCAGCCCGAAGTCTAGCTCGCACCCCACCACCAATTAAACAAAAATACCAAGGCCCGGGGAAACACGCGGGACCTGCAAGACGTATTGGAAAACAAGGCAAAACATGCAAGATCGATCTATGGATCACGGGGACACGCACCACCATGCGACGATGATCGTCACGCCGGATACACTCAAAGCAAATTCGGCCGAGCCGAACACGGCAGACAAGACTCGTATAAGCCGCGTCGTAGTATAGACCGGCACAAAGGTGCCGCACACCCCTTATGCTTCACTGATAGTAATGGATCACGAGTTCCCAGAAGGGTTTAAACCCGTAAACATTGAATCATATGATGGTACCACGGACCCCACGGTATGGATAGAAGACTTCTTCCTCCACATTCACATGGCCCGCGGGAATGACCTACATGCCATCAAATATATCCTGCTAAAACTCAAAGGGCCGGCTCGGCATTGGCTCAATAGCTTGCCGGCAAACTCCATTGGAAGTTGGGAGAACCTGGCAGAGGCATTCCTGGACAATTTCCAGGGCACTTATGTGCGATCGTCGGACACTGACGATTTAAGTCATATAATTCAGCAGCCAGGGGAATCGGCCAGAAAATTCTAGACCCGGTTCCTAACCAAGAAGAATCAAATTGTCGACTGTCTGGATGCAGAGGCCTTAGCGGCATTTAAGCATAATATCTGTGATGAATGGCTCGCCCGGCACCTCGGCCAAGAGAAGCCAAAATCCATGGCAGCCCTCACGACACTTATGACCCGCTTTTGTGCGGGCGAAGATAGCTGGTTGGCTCGTAGTACCAATACAACAAGCAAACCTGGCATATCAGAAGCCAGGGATAGCAACGGCAAACCACGACGCAACAAACACAAGCGCCGCAAATATGGTGAAAACGCCGCAAATACGGCAATTAATGCCGGGTTCAGGGGCTCAAAGTCCGGTTAGCAGAAAGGGCCACCCAAAAATAAAAATCTGGGTCCATCTAGTCTAGACCACATACTCGATCGCCAATGCCAAATTCATGGCACCCCAGAAATGCCAGCCACCCATACCAACAGAGAATGCTGGGTCTTCAAACAAGCCGACAGGGCAGGCGCCAAAGACGAAGAGGGGTCTCAAAGCGACGATAGCGATGAAGAGCTCAGATCAACGAACACAGGAGGGTAAAAGTCCCCCCCCCATATTCAATCGGTGAATGTGGTAAATACCACCGAAATTGCCAACTCGGACCAGATATGCACCCTTAGGGATGGCGACTCAACGGAACCAGCCGTCCCACAATACAAACTAGGGCCGGTTACCTTCAACCGCATGGATCGTCCGGTTAACGTAAATCAGGGCAATCCGGCCACACTAATCCTCGACCCAATAGTAGATGGGTTCCACCTCACTCAAGTCCTTATGGATGGAGGTAGCAGTTTAAATTTGCTTTACCAGGACACAGTGCGCAAGATGGGCATCGATCATTCAGCGACCAAACCCACTAAAGCCACTTTTAGAGGCATCATACCAGGTATGGAGGTTAGCTGTACAGGCTCCATTGCCCTTGAGGTAATCTTCGGATCACCAGAAAACTACCGTATCGAAGAGTTAATCTTCGAAATCGCCCCTTTTCGCAGTGACTATCAAGGACTGCTCAGGCGAACCACGTTCGCTCTATTCAACGCGGTGCCACGTTATGCCTACCGTAAGCTCAAGATGCCCGGTACACGCGGCATCATAACGATTCATGGCAAGGCCGAACCTTCCATCGGCACCAATAAGTACACCACTGCCTTAGCAGCAGAAACAACGAGCATCACCTTGCAGCCGAACCTCGAGTCGACGTCCAGGCTCCCGGACACCGTCAAGGGGCTCCGAACTACTTCGCGAAAGAATACTCCGGCTCGCCAGGAGTTCAACTTAACACTCCGGCGAAGGTCATGATAGGCCGAACTCAGCGGTTCAACCGCCCTCCGGCACGTAAACATTTTTATACTTCCTTCGCAGGTTCACCTTTGCACCGACCAGGACGGACTACACGGAGGCAGCTTGAACGTGTTAGGGAATCCTTAGACATTCCCCGCAGTGACCGTCCGGCTATATTACGGATCCACACTCAACCTCTTCCCCCTGGTCATAACAGGTTCTGCTATCACAAATTCTTTTATCACATTACTTGTACCCATACGCATAGACGTATCATTCAAATACAACATGTGGATTTATATGACTTTTACCTGTTGATTATTTCTTATCAAAATCATTTTGTCAAGTGGCATCCGTACACAGCGATATGCCTTAAATATGCCAGGGGCTTCGTTTTTCCCGTAACACAGCAATAAAAGTCCGAACACCTTCATGGAAGTTTGTGAAGGAAATATGCCCTAGAGGCAATAATAAAGTTATTATTTATTTCCTTATATCATGATAAATGTTTATTATTCATGCTAGAATTGTATTAACCGGAAACATAATACATGTGTGAATACATAGACAAACAGAGTGTCACTAGTATGCCTCTACTTGACTAGCTCGTTAATCGAAGATGGTTATGTTTCCTAACCATAAACAAAGGAGTTGTTATTTGATTAACGGGATCACATCATTAGGAGAATGATGTGATTGACATGACCCATTCCATTAGCTTAGCACCCGATCGTTTAGTATGTTGCTATTGCTTTCTTCATGACTTATACATGTTCCTATGACTATGAGATTATGCAACTCCCGTTTGCTGGAGGAACACTTTGTGTGCTACCAAACGTCACAAGTAACTGGGTGATTATAAAGGAGCTCTACAGGTGTCTCCAAAGGTACATGTTGGGTTGGCGTATTTCGAGATTAGGATTTGTCACTCCGATTGTCGGAGAGGTATCTCTGGGCCCTCTCGGTAATGCACATCACATAAGCCTTGCAAGCATTGCAACTAATGAGTTAGTTGCGAGATGATGTATTACGGAACGAGTAAAGAGACTTGCCGGTAACGAGATTGAACTAGGTATTGAGATACCGACGATCGAATCTCGGGCAAGTAACATACCGATGACAAAGGGAACAACGTATGTTGTTATGCGGTCTGACCGATAAAGATCTTCGTAGAATATGTAGGAGCCAATATGGGCATCCAGGTCCCGCTATTGGTTATTGACCGGAGACGTGTCTCGGTCATGTCTACATTGTTCTCGAACCCGTAGGGTCCGCACGCCTAAGGTTTCGATGACAGTTATATTATGAGTTTATGAGTTTTGATGTACCGAAGAAGTTCGGAGTCTCGGATGAGATCGGGGACATGATGAGGAGTCTCGAAATGGTTGAGACGTAAAGATCGATATATTGGACGACTATATTCGGACATCGGAAAGGTTCCGAGTGATTCGGGTATTTTTAGGAGTACCGGGTAGTTACGGGAGAAGCAATGGGCCTTGATGGGCTTTAGTGGGAAGAGGAGAAAGGGCCAAGGGGCTGCTGCGCCCCCCTCCCCTCTAGTCCGAATTGGACTAGGGAAAAGGGGGCCGGCCACCTCTCCTTCTCCTCCACTTCCTTCTCCCTTCCTCCCCTCTTGGTGGACTCCTACTAGGACTTGGAGTCCTAGTAGGACTCCACATCCTGGCCGCACCTAGCCTTGGCCGGCCTCCTCCTCCTCCATCCTTTATATACTGAGGCAAGGGGCACCCCATGAACACAAGTTGATCCATGTGATCTTATTCTTAGCCGTGTGCGGCGCCCCCAGCCACCATAGTCCTCGATAATATTGTAGCAGTGCTTAGGCGAAGCCCTGCAGCAGTAGTACATCAAGATCGTCACCACGCCGTCGTGCTGACGGAACTCTTCCCCGACACTTTGCTGGATCGGAGTCCGGGGATCGTCATCGAGCTGAACGTGTGCTAAAACTCGGAGGTGCCGTAGTTTCGGTGCTTGATCGGTCGGGCCGTGAAGACGTACGACTACATCAACCAAACGCTTCCATTGTCGATCTACAAAGGGTACGTAGATCACACTCTCCCCTCGTTGCTATGCATCACCATGATCTTGCGTGTGCGTAGGAAAATTTTGAAATTACTACGTTCCCCAACAGTGGCATCCGATCCTAGGTTTTTATGGTTTGATGTTATATGCACGAGTAGAACACAAGTGAGTTGTGGGCGATATAAGTCATACTGCTTACTAGCATGTCATACTTTGGTTCGGCGGTATTGCTGGATGAAGCAGCCCGGACCGACATTACGCGTACGCTTACGCGAGACCGGTTCTCCCGACGTGCTTTGCACAAAGGTGGCTAGCGGGTGACAGTTTCTCCAACTTTAGTTGAACCAAGTGTGGCTACGCCCGGTCCTTGCTAAGGTTAAAACAGCACCAACTTGACAAACTATCGTTGTGGTTTTGATGCGTAGGTAAGATTGGTTCTTGCTTAAGCCCGTAGCAGCCACGTAAAACTTGCAACAACAAAGTAGAGGACGTCTAACTTGTTTTTGCAGGGCATATTGTGATGTGATATGGTCAAAACATGATAAGATATAAGTTGTTGTATGAGATGATCATGTTTTGATTAAGTTATCGGCAAAAGCCTTATGGTTGTCTCTTTATTGCATAAGATGCAAGCACCAAATAATTGCTTTACTTTATCGCTATGTGATAGCAATAGTTGCAAGAGCAATAGTTGGCGAGACGACCGTGTGACGACACATTGATATAGATCAAGATGATGGAGATCATGGTGTCATGCCGGTGACGATAGAGATCATGACAGTACTTTGGAGATGGAGATCAAAGGCGCAAGATGATGATGGCCATATCATGTCACATGTTTTGATTGCATATGATGTTTATCTTTTATACATCTTATTTTGCTTAGTTTGACGGTAGCATTTTAAGATGATCTCTCACTAATTATCAAGAAGTGTTCTCCCTGAGTATGCACCGTTGCGAAAGTTCTTCGTGCTGAGACACCACGTGATGATCGGGTGTGATAGGCTCTACGTTCAAATACAACGGGTGCAAAACAGTTGCACACGCGGAATACTCAGGTTATACTTGACGAGCCAAGCATATACAGATATGGCATCGGAACACGGAGACCGAAAGGTCGAGCGTGAATCATATAGCAGATATGATCAACATAGTGATGTTCACCAATGAAACTACTCCATCTCACGTGATGATCGGACATGGTTTAGTTGATTTGGATCACGTGATCACTTAGAGGATTAGAGGGATGTCTATCTAAGTGGGAGTTCTTAAGTAATATGATTAACTGAACTTAAATTTATCATGAACTTAGTCCTGGTAGTATTTTGCAAATTATGTTGTAGATCAATAGCTCGCGTTGTTGTTTCCCTGTGTTTATTTTGATATGTTCCTAGAGAAAATTGTGTTGAAAGATGTTAGTAGCAATGATGCGGATTGGATCCATGATATGAGGTTTATCCTCATTTCTGCACAGAAGAATTATGTCCTTGATGCACCGCTAGGTGACGGACCTATTGCAGGAGCAGATGCAGATGTTATGAATGTTTGGCTAGCTCAATATGATGACTACTTGATAGTTTAGTGCACCATGCTTAATGGCTTAGAATCGGGACTTCAAAGACGTTTTGAACGTCATGGAGCATATGAGAAGTTCCAGGAGTTGAAGTTAATATTTCAAGCAAATACCCGAGTTGAGAGATATGAAGTCTCCAACAAGTTCTATAGCTAGAAGATGGAGGAGAATCGCTCAACTAGTGAGCATGTGCTCAGATTGTCTGAATACTACAATCGCTTGAATCAAGTGGGAGTTAATCTTCCAGATAAGATAGTGATTGACAGAATTCTCTAGTCACCATCACCAAGTTAGTAGAAACTTCGTGATGAACTATGATATGCAAGGGATAACGGAAACGATTCCCAAGCTCTTCGTAATGCGGAAAATGACGAAGGTAGAAATCGAGAAAAACATCAAATGTTGATGGTAAACAAGACCACTAGTTTCAAGAAAAGGGCAGAGGGAAGAAGGGGAACTTCAAGAAGAACAGCAAGCAAGTTGCTGCTCAAGTGAAGAAGCCCAAGTCTGGTCCTAAGCCTGAGACTAAGTGTTTCTACTGCAAAGGGACTGGTCACTGGAAGCGGAACTACCCCAAGTGATTGGCAGATAAGAAGGATGGCAAAGTGAACATAAGTATATTTGATATACATGTTATTGATGTGTACTTTACTAGTGTTTATAGCAACCCCTCAGTATTTGATACAAGTTCAGTTGCTAAGATTAGTAACTCGAAACGGGAGTTGCAGAATAGACAGAGACTAGTTAAGGGTGAAGTGACGATGTGTGTTGGAAGTGGTTCCAAGATTGATATGATCATCATCGCACACTCCCTATACTTTCGGGATTAGTGTTGAACCTGAATAAGTGTTATTTGGTGTTTGCGTTAAGCATGAATATGATTTGATCATGTTTATTGTAATACAGTTATTCATTTAAGTAAGAGAATAAATTGTTGTTCTGTTTACATGAATAAAACCTTATATGGTTACACACCCAATGAAAATAGTTCGTTGGATCTCGATCGTAGTGATACACATAATCATAATATTGAAACCAAAAGATGCAAAGTTAATAATGATAGTGCAACTTATTTGTGGCACTACCGTTTAGGTCATATTGGTGTAAAGCGCATGAAGAAACTCCATGCTGATGGGCTTTTGGAATCACTTGATTATGAATCAGTTGATGCTTGCGAACCATGCCTCATGGGCAAGATGACTAAGACTCTATTCTTCGGAACAATGGAGCGAGCAACAGATTTGTTGGAAATCATACATACTGATGTATGTGGTCCGATAAATATTGAGGCTCGCGACAAGTATCATTATTTTCTGATCTTCACAGATGATTTGAGCAGATATGAGTATATCTACTTGATGAAACATAAGTCTGAAACATTTGAAAAGTTCAAAGAATTTCAGAGTGAAGTGAAAAATCATCGTAACAAGAAAATAAAGTTTCTACGATCTGATCGTAGAGAAGAGTATTTGAGTTACGAGTTTGGCCTTCAGTTTAAAACAATGTGAAATAGTTTCACTACTCACGCCACCTGGAACACCACAATGTAATGGTGTGTCCGAACGTCATAACCGTACTTTATTAGATATGGTGCAATCTATGATGTCTCTTATCGATCTACCACTATCATTTTGGGGTTATGCATTAGAGACAGCTGCATTCACGTTAAAAGGGCACCATCTAAATCTGTTGAGACGACACCGTATGAACTATGGTTTGGCAAGAAACCAAAGTTGTCATTTCTTAAAGTTTGGGGTTGCGATGCTTATATGAAAAAGTTTCATCCTGATAAGCTCAAACTCAAATCGGAGAAGTGCGTCTTCATAGGATACCCAAAAGAAAATGTTGGGTACACCTTCTATCATAGATCCGAAGGCAAGATATTCGTTGCTTAGAATGGATCCTTTCCAGAGAAGGAGTTTCTCTCGAAAGAAGTGAGTGGGAGGAAAGTAGAACTTGATGAGGTAACTGTACCTTCTCCCTTATTGGAAAGTAGTTCATCACAGAAATCTGTTCCTGTGACTACTATACCAATTAGTGAGGAAGCTAATGACGATGATCATGTAACTTTAGATCAAGTTACTACCGAATCTCGTAGGTAAACCAGAGTGAGATCCGCACCAGAGTGGTACGGTAATCCTGTTCTGGAGGTTATGTTACTTGACCATGACGAGCCTATGAACTATGAGGAAGCGATGATGAGCCCAGATTCTGCAAAATGGCTTGAAGCCATGAAATCTGAGATATGATCCATGTATGAGAACAAAGTATGGAATTTGATGGATTTGCCCGATGATCGGCAAGCCATAGAAAATAAATGGATCTTCAAGAGGAAGACGGACGCTGATAGTAGTGTTACTATCTACAAAGCTAGAATTGTCGCAAAAGGTTTTTGACAAGTTCAAGGTGTTGACTACGATGAGATTTTCTCACTCGTATATATGCTTAAGTCTGTCCGAATCATGTTAGCAATTGCCGCATTTTATGAAATCTGGCAAATGGATAAACAAAACTGCATTCCTTAATGGATTTCTTAAAGAAGAGTTGTATATGATGCAACCAGAAGGTTTTGTCAATCCTAAAGGTGTTAACGAAATATGCAAGCTCCAACGATCCATCTATGGACTGGTGCAAGCATATCGGAGTTGGAATATACGCTTTGATAAGTTGATCAAAGCATATAGTTTTATACAGACTTACGGTGAAGCCTGTATTTACAAGAAAGTGAGTGGGAGCACTACAACATTTTTGATAAGTATATGTGAACAACATATTGTTGATCGGAAATAATGTATAATTTTCTGGAAAGCATAAAGGAATATTTGAAAGGAGTTTTTCAAAGAAAGACCTCGGTAAAGCTGCTTACATATTGAGCATCAAGATCTATAGAGATAGATCAAGACGCTTGCTAAGTTTTTTCAATGAGTACATACCTTGACAAGATTTTGAAGTAGTTCAAAATGGAACAGTCAAAGAAAGAGTTCTTGCCTGTGTTGCAAGGTGTGAAATTGAGTAAGACTCAAAGCCCGACCACGGCAGAAGATAGAAATAGAATGAAAGTCATTCCCTATGCCTCAGCCATAGGTTCTATAAAGTATGCCATGTTGTGTACCAGATCTATTGTATACCATACACTGTGTTAAGCAAGGGAGTACAATAGTGATCTAAGAGTAGATCACTGGACAGCGGTCAAAATTATTCTTAGTGGAATAAGGAAATATTTCTCAATTATGGAGGTGACAAAAAGGTTCGTCATAAAAAGTTACGTCGATGCAAGTTTTGACACTGATCTGGATGACTCTAAGTCTCGATCTAGATACATATTGAAAGTGGGAGCAATAAGATAGAGTAGCTCCGTGCAGAGCATTGTTGACATAGAAATTCGCAAAATACTTACGGATCTTTATATGACAGACCCGTTGACTAAAATTATCTCACAAGCAAAACATGATCACACCTTAGTACTCTTTGGGTGTTAATCACATAGCGATGTGAACTAGATTACTGACTCTAGTAAACCCTTTGGGTGTTGATCACATATCGATGTGAACTATGGGTGTTAATCACATGGTGATACGAACTATTGCTGTTAAATCACATAGCGATGTGAACTAGATTATTGACTCTAGTGCAAGTGGGAGACTGAAGGAAATATGCCCTAGAGGCAATAATAAAGTTATTATTTATTTCCTTATATCATGATAAATGTTTATTATTCATGCTAGAATTATATTAACCGGAAACATAATACATGTGTGAATACATAGACAAACAGAGTGTCACTAGTATGCCTCTACTTGACTAGCTCGTTAATCGAAGATGGTTATGTTTCCTAACCATAAACAAAAGAGTTGTTATTTGATTAACGGGATCACATCATTAGGAGAATGATGTGATTGACATGACCCATTCCATTAGCCTAGCACCCGATCGTTTAGTATGTTGCTATTGCTTTCTTCATGACTTATACATGTTCCTATGACTATGAGATTATGCAACTCCCGTTTGCTGGAGGAACACTTTGTGTGCTACCAAACGTCACAAACGTAACTGGGTGATTATAAAGGAGCTCTACAGGTGTCTCCAAAGGTACATGTTGGGTTGGCGTATTTCGAGATTAGGATTTGTCACTCCGATTGTCGGAGAGGTATCTCTGGGCCCTCTCGGTAATGCACATCACATAAGCCTTGCAAGCATTGCAACTAATGAGTTAGTTGCGAGATGATGTATTACGGAACGAGTAAAGAGACTTGCCGGTAACGAGATTGAACTAGGTATTGAGATACCGACGATCGAATCTCGGGCAAGTAACATACCGATGACAAAGGGAACAACGTATGTTGTTATGCGGTCTGACCGATAAAGATCTTCGTAGAATATGTAGGAGCCAATATGGGCATCCAGGTCCCGCTATTGGTTATTGACCGGAGACGTGTCTCGGTCATGTCTACATTGTTCTCGAACCCGTAGGGTCCGCACGCTTAAGGTTTCGATGACAGTTATATTATGAGTTTATGAGTTTTGATGTACCGAAGAAGTTCGGAGTCTCGGATGAGATCGGGGACATGACGAGGAGTCTCGAAATGGTCGAGACGTAAAGATCGATATATTGGACGACTATATTCGGACATCGGAAAGGTTCCGAGTGATTCGGGTATTTTTCGGAGTACCGGGTAGTTACGGGAGAAGCAATGGGCCTTGATGGGCTTTAGTGGGAAGAGGAGAAAGGGCCAAGGGGCTGCTGCGCCCCCCTCCCATCTAGTCCGAATTGGACTAGGGAAAAGGGGGCCGGCTCCCATGTTTTGGTACCTTACGTTCCGCTATATCGTCTAAGGTAGCACTGGGAGAACTACTGCGATTGTGTCCCGGTTCTTCCGGATGAGCACCTTAGTAGAGAAAGCCTAAAACTGATTGTCATGATACGGCGAGAGCTGGTCAGCTGTTCGAGTGGTTACCAAATCTTTAAGGATTTCTCCTGCATAATGCCATAACCAATGCAGCATGCGACGGATCGGTTTTTCTCCGATCAGGCGCTGATAGAGCCCCTAGTATGGTCTTCCGGACACAAGGGGCTGCGCCAACCATACTAAAGCTCCTATGGCTAAGTGAGAGTGATAAAGCCCTATAGTCCGATTGCCTGGTTCGTTGTGCTGAGCACCTCCTTCAAAGGACCCAAAACTGGGATAAAGAGTGCTTAGGTTTATCCCGAACACCCCCGTACTTCTTACGTGGGGGCAGAAGCCGACGACTGGCCAACTCTCAGGTTTAACATAAAAACGGCCGCACAGGAGGGTAAACTTTTATATAACAGGCGACATATAAACGACCTTGTTCAAACATACAAAGGACAACATGATTGGCATTCATGGAAATATAACGTCCTTGGTGCATAGCTCCGCTGCAAGGTAGGATCCTTTCAGGATGCTCTTATAATATAATTCGGGCTTGCGGTGCTCCTTCCCCTCTGGCGGTCCTCCGGTCACCAGCTTTTCAGCATCCATCTTCCCCCAGTGCACCTTTGCATGGGCAAAGGCCATTCGCGCTCCTTCTATACAGACCGACCGCTTGATGACGTCAAGTCGAGGGCAAGCGCTTACAAGCCACCTCACGAGCCCGAAGTAGCTACTTGGAATCGGCTTGGCATGCCACAGCCGGATAACCATATCTTTCATGACTAGTTCTGCCGCCTTATGCAGTTCGATCAGCTGTTTCAGTTGATCGGCAAACGGCACCAGATAATTTGGCGCCAAATACTGCGACCAGAAGAGCTTATCCGTGGTGTTCCTTTCTTCGGCTCGGTAGAATTGGGCGGCATCTGATTTGCTGCAAGGTAGCTCGGCAAATACACCTGAGAAATCCAGATTCAAAATCAGAAACATAGTTTTCCCTTCAAATACTTGATTTACATGGGAAAAGCCTTACCCGCCGCGATCTTTCTCGCCTCTTGGATCCCTCGCAGGGCGCTTTGGGTTTCCCCCCAGGCATCGCTCGTGGCTTGACGCGCCTTGGTGAGCTCGGACTCTTTTACCGTTAAAGTCTGCTCCAAGGTCTCGCATTTACTTACGACCTCTTGCAGCTCCTGCTCATCTTTAATAACTTTGGCCTCGTGTTTCTCACGAAGAGTCCGCTCTGTGGCCACCTTTTTCTCGGCCTCGGCAACGACCCTTTTGAGGGCCTCGACTTCGGTCATAACCCCTAGCACAAATTATGCGGCTTATTTCATACTGAACATTTATTTCACAATAAATGCGCGCAAACGCTTGTGCATACCTTGTTTATCCCTCAACTGCATTTTCAATTGGCCAAGTTCTTCTATGGCCCGCTCCAGACTTTGATTTAGTTCGAAGATCTCCGCAGTACGAGAGGCAGCAGCCGCTACAGGTACCTGCTTGAAACAGAAGAGAAATCAATGTCATTCAATGAGTCTTCCTGCGATCATCAATTTGATCCCCTATTCGGTTATTTCTTTCACCGAACAGTGTATCAGGGGCTACTATCTATAAAACATACCTCAAAGCCTCTTATAA
This sequence comes from Triticum urartu, assembly GCF_003073215.2. Taxonomy (NCBI): domain Eukaryota; kingdom Viridiplantae; phylum Streptophyta; class Magnoliopsida; order Poales; family Poaceae; genus Triticum; species Triticum urartu. Next base: position 205,875,481 of record NC_053027.1, on the reverse strand, counting down.
GGCTGATACAGGCTTCGTTCAGTCCACTCTCAGTTGACTGAATTTTCTCAATCACCGCACCCATAAGGGCACGGTGTTCATCAACGATGGAGGCGTCTCGCAACGCCACCAACAAAGCATCCGACACTTCTGGATGGACAGAGGTCGTCGGCGGAACAGGCATGCCTCCTTCAGTTGAAGGAGGCTGCCTTCTTGATTCTGGAGCCGTATAGGTCTCTGGAATCACGTCTGGTGGGGAGCTGAACTCAGGATCGCCCCCGCCGTTAGACCCCATGGGGGTGTTTTCCCCCACGTGTCCGGCCCCTGCAGTTTGACCTCCAGGCACCGCCTTCACGGTTTCTTCCTTTCCTCCTTGGCCGGGTTCCTTCTGGGACGAAGCCTCGGTGTTATGCACCTGTTTGGAGGAAGGGGCCTTTGAGCGTGTCCCGCTCTCCATAGCATTTGAGCTCAGTAGGTCCTCTGATGAGGATTGTTTGGTACGAGACCTCACCGGACTACAAAAAAATATGTCTTAGGTTAAAATACTAAGCCACGATGAGTCCGGACGCTTAAACGTACTCGGATTTTATACACTTACGAGTTCACCAGGGGCTGGGCCCTGGGATCCCATGCCGGGCCGCTATCAGCGGTGGAAGTGGACTCCTCCGGAAGAGGAGCCTCTCCCCTTTTGGGTAGTTCAGCCTCCAAGGGTGTGGAGGCCATCCTTTTTCTTCTTCCCCCCGCAGGGGATTCATCTTCCTCCTCTTCGTCCTCTTTGGTGGCGGAATGGGCATCAGAACCTTCGGGTATTGTGTCTGAAGTGCCGCGGCGACGAAGGCCGCCCCGGGTCTTTTTGGCCTCCTTCTCGGCTGTCTTCTCCGGCACCTTGTAAGGCGCCAGAACCAGCATCTTCATCAGAAGTGGGATGGCCGGGTCTTCGGGCAGCGGGGCCGGACAACGGATCCGCTCCGCCTTCTTCGTGCAGCCTTGGGAGAGTTGAATAACACGCGTTAAGAGCTTCCTTTGGGTCATGCGGATAGAAAAGTTTGATAAACTCACCGAACTTGCAGGGGGGGACAGTTGGTACCCGCGGTCCTCGGCGGAGTTCGGCCATGATTTGCTAGACTTGAAAGCACCTTCCAAATGTCCTTGTGCGAGGAGCCGAAGAACCCTCGCAAGGTTTGGTGCCTGTCCGGATCGAATTCCCATATATTGCAAGTCCGGTATTGACAAGGCGGTATCCGGCGGACTAACATCACTTGGACTACGTTGACAAGTTCAATGTTCTTATCTCCCATACCTTTAACGTGCGTCTGGAGCACCGACAGTTCATCGGACGAGGACCAGACCAGGCCTTTCTTAACCCAGGATGTAAGCCGCAGAGGGGCACCCGATCGAAACTCGGGAAAGGCGACCCATTCCTTACTGCATGGCTCAGTGATGTAAAACCACTGTTGTTGCCACTCCTTGACAGAATCGTTAAAGGTTCCCGTTGGCCATATGATGTTGGGCATCTTGCTCACCATAGCGCCTGCCACTCCTTGACAGAATCGTTAAAGGTTCCCGTTGGCCATATGATGTTGGGCATCTTGCTCACCATAGCGCCCCCGCACACGGCGTGCTCGCCGCCCACCACCTTGGGCTTCACATTAAAAACTTTTAGCCATAAACCGAAGTGCGGTGAAATACGGAGAAAAGCCTCGCACACAACAATGAACGTCGAGATATTGAGGAAGGAATCGGGGGACAGATCATGGAGATCGATCCCATAATAATACATGATGCCACGGACGAACGGGTGGAGGGGAAACCCTAGCCCGCAGATAAAGTGAGGAAGGAATACAACCCTCTCGTGGGGTTCCGGAGTGGGGACTATTTGTCCCGCCGATGGGAGACGGTGGCTGATTTTCTTGGCCAGATACCTGGCCTCCCGAAGCTTTTTGATATCCTTCTCTCGGACGGTAGAGGCCATCCATTTGCCTCCTGCTCCGGATCCGGACATCCTTGGAAGACCCTCTGTTGGTAGAGAAGGTGAACGCTTGGGCGCTGGAGCCTGAGCAGAAGGGAATGAATCAGGAAGAAGGCGTGGGTGAAAAGAAGTGAATCCTTGTCCCTTTATAAGGGCGGAAGAGGCGATGCGCCTCCCCACTCACCTGGTAAAACCTCTTATTCCCTAAGCGCCGTAATTTATGACACGTTTGAGTTACCTACATCCGTATTGATGAGAATTCCGTGATAGGGGGACATGATCTCTGCTTCGACAAGACGTGTCTAGAAAACTGCCTCACGATATGTCTAGTGCTGGTTGAGAAAAATGGTTCGAATAATGACCGGGCCATGGCGTGATGTCATGTTACTAAACATGTCAGCAGATTAGATTTGTGAAAATATTATTCTCTCTGTGGTGGTATGCGGAATCTGTTTTGTAGAGCCGAACACTATCTTTGTGTTCAAAATCTTCTATGGAGTATTCGGAGGAAGAACCCGCCTTGCAATGCCGAAGACAAATGTGCGCGCTGGACTCGTCGTCATTGAAGCCTGGTTCAGGGGCTACTGAGGGAGTCCTAGATTAGGGGGTCTCCGGACAGCCAGACTATATCCTTTGGTCGGACTGTTGGACTATGAAGATACAAGATTGAAGACTTCGTCCCGTGTCCGGATGGGACTTTCCTTGGCGTGGAAGGCAAGTTTGGAAATACGGATATGTAGATCTCCTCCCTTGTAACCGACTCTGTGTAACCCTAGCCCCCTCTGGTGTCTATATAAACCAGAGGGTTTAGTCCGTAGGACAACAACAATCATACCATAGGCTAGCTTTTAGGGTTTAGCCTCTACGATCTCTAGGTAGATCAACTTTTGTAATACTCATATCATCAAGATCAATCAAGTAGGACGTAGGGTATTACCTCCATCAAGAGGGCCCGAACCTGGGTAAACATCGTCTCCCCTGCCTCCTGTTACCATCCGCCTTAGACACACAGTTCGGGACCCCCTATCCGAGATCCGTCGGTTTTGACACTGACAGTGTCGCCATCCACCTGGTGGTGCACATCTTGGGCGCCATCGTCGTGGTGTTAACATTTACACTTAGTAAGGCGGACACTGCGGGGCAAGGCCTAAATGTGTGAACCTTCATCGTGCGCATATCATGGTGCCCACCTTGTCGAGCTAAGAGCATCTTCAGCCGTTGGCCCCCAGGAGGTGCTAAAAATCGCCCCCTGGGGGCGCACCGGCGCAAACCACGTGCTGGGGGTATGATGCCTCCTAGTCGCGGCGCCCACGTTTATTTGAAAATTTTAATTCCGGCACAAACACAACGCAAATTCAACCAAATTTCGGCAAGTTCGTACATATTTAAAATATTTTACAAAAAAAGAAAAAAAACACTACTAGACTGCTCCTTGCCGTCTCCCTCGCCGCTCCTCGCCGCCCGCCGCCCTTGCAGTTCTACATGCCGAGGAGGCGGTAGAACCGCGTGTAGTCGCCGCCGCCGCCGCCGTCGTCGTCGTCGCCTCCTCCGCGGCCGCCGTCCCTGCTGTAACACTCCCCCGGTTGGCGCGGCAGGTTGGACGGTCCGGGGGCGTCCTCGTCATTGTCGCTGTCGAGGATCACGACGCCGCACTCGTCCTCGCGCCCACGTTTGCGGGCGGCTATCTCCTCCAGGGGCCGGCACTGCCGGACCATCTCATCGTGGAGGTAATCGCCTCGCGCCCACCGTAGGGCGTCCTCGTCAAAGAAGCCGCGCCGGGCTATCTCCTCGTACTCCGCGGGGAGGCCGGGCTCCAACTTCGGCTTGATGAGGACGAGGCGGCCAGAGGCGGGGGCGGAGTCATCGATGGGGATGCCGGAGCTGCGGGTGCGCGCGCTGACAGGCGTGTCCTGGGGCCCAGCTTGACGGGGCGGAGGCTGGGAGAGTCGGACGAGCGGCCGGACGAGGAGGAGGACGCCCCCGGGTCCATGCGCCTCGGCGTCCACGAGCTCCCACGCCAGTGAGAGATGGACGGGGGAGCGGGGTACTCCAGCCTTTGCGTGTTACCGCCCTCGATGTACTCGAGGACGGCCTCCAGCGTGCGGCCGGGCAAGCCCCACCATCGGCGCCGGCCTTCGGAGTTGAGCCTTCCGGAGGGCACGACGCCGTTGGTGGCCTCGAGCTGCTCGGCGTGGCGGCGGCGGAAGTAGGGCTCCCAGAGCGGGCTGTCGGGGACGTATCATGGACTTTCCCTCGTCGCCCGCGGCAGAGAGGCGCGGATACGCGTGATCTCCGCACGCCGTGTCACCCCGGTGGGCGGTGGTGGCACCGGGACCCCGCTAGCGCTGATTCTCCATGATCCCGGCACCCGCATGTCCGGCGGGACAGGGTACTCGGCCTCGAAGAGGAGCCGAGCTTCGTCCTCGTGAAGGTGGCGGTGGCCGAAGCCGTTCGCCGCCGCACCGTTGCCTAGAAAGCGCTCGACCATGCTTTGAACTGGAGATGACGAGAAGAGAGGGAGGAAAGGGGGAGAAATGGCGCTGCGGTGGTGGAGACTCTGTGCGTGTCAGCGGCACGCTGGGGGCGGCTTATATAGGCGAAGGCGTCACGCGTATGCGTGGCCGCCGCGTGTACGCGTGGCGGGGGAGGGGACGCGCGTCGTCTGGTCACTGCGCCGCCCGTGAGGTATCAATGGAGGAGGTTGACTGACGCGGCAGCGCGCGACAGCTTTGGCATTGATTCGCCGCGGGAAACAAGACGATGAGGACGACGAAGCGGCAAGAAGAGAGACGAGTCGCTGGTAAGGAGGGCCCGCAGCTGTTTCGCGTCAAAAACGATTCGCCCGGCGCCCCCGAGCGCCCCCCAACGCGCCGGGTTCGGGTTGGGTCCGCCGACACCAATTTTGGTCCGAACCGGCTTAAAATAGGCTCTTGGAGGCGCGACTGGGCCGATTTTTCAGCGCCGACGGCCGAAAAGTCGTCTAGGGGCCTTGTTGGGGGCGCGGCTGGAAATGCTCTCAAGGCTGTGCGGCTGCGCGTGCATGCCGGTGAATGGTAACATGCCGTGTTCAAGCGAGGACACCGGCTCGGCTGTTTGGCCCCAGACGCTGGTTGAGAAAAACACACTATTCAAGTGAGGACACCAGCTCGGCTGTTTGGCCCCAGACGCTGTTCAAGCAAGGACACCGGCTCGGCTGTTGGCTGCATGCATATGCATGCGCGTGGGCTCAAGAAGATGGTGAAGGGGTCAGGGAACTAAGGCCTTCCACAACGTAGCCGGTGCCAAATACATCAAAAGGCAGCCACCTCATCACCGGTGCCTAAAATTGCTTTTCAGGCATCGATCTCACAGCGTAGGGCTTCGGCAGGAAAAAGATTCTGGGACCCATATGATAAACAAGTACACCACGCTGCTGTGTATTGAGCAAAGAGAGAGAAGACATTTGCTGTTCAAAGTTAAGAGTTAATAGTATTTTATTGGCTGGAGGAATTGGGCATCGGTGCTCCTACTTGCTCCGATGCCATGAAAATTTTGTTGGGGCACCGGCCTCACAACGTAAGGGCACCGGCTATCGAAGCCAGAAGTCAATTTGACATCTCTTTTGGCCTACATAGTGGAAGGCCTAAAAGGACATTGTCAGATTCGGAGCGAGTGTAGGAGAGACTGGTTTGTGCAAATCACACTGTTCATTCATCAGGAGATTACATGTATATGTAAGTACAGAGTCTCATCTAACTGACACATAACCAGCCTGAAGACTAGGTCCTATACAACGTTACAAAGTACACCGCTGGGAGGAGCACTATCTATACACACACACATACACGTTCGCTAACAGATACTCGTACCTGCTCCAGGCGTGGAGTTGCGCAATGCATGCGGCGATGGTGGCCGGGCTTGTCGAGGTGCCGGTGGCGACGGCGTGCGGCATGGAGTGAAGCGGCGCGCCCTGGGTGATGCGCCCGTGGGTGAAGACGGCAAACGTCATGTAACTAGAGGTATACAGATGGCCCTGTGGTTGAGTGTTTTCCTTTTTGTGTTCGGAAAGCACGCACGGATCGTAGCATGCAGAGGGAGCAGAAAGCCTCGTCCCGCCTGCGCACGATAGTGTGCATGCATGCACACACGCGGCGGTGCAGACTGTTGCTAGATGTCCCTGGTTCGATTCTCAGTGATGCATGGCTTTTATTTTATTTTTTTCACTAACAGGTGGGACCCATATAAAGATAGAGAGAGGGTGCTATGATGTTTGATCAGTCAACAGAGTGAAATATGGAACTATACAGTGAGCCGGTGACCGTATAATCACCTCAAGTCGTATATAATGACCGTATTAATCGTATTCTTGTGTACAGTGACCAAAGTGAGCTTTTGACACAAGTTCAATGACCATGGATGCATTTTACTCATCCTTAAATTCAGACAACAAAATGCATTGTAAACCACCTCTACGTAATCCCATATATAGTGTTCGGCTACTACATCAATACAAGCCACCGGACTATAAAAAATTGACATGTTCTACATACATAATAAAGCTATGGACAAAGATCATCCATGACTGCTCTTGCCATCGGCGTCTTTCTTGTGGAAGTAACGTTCTTACTGCTCATCGCCGAGGCTGTTCGACTCGTCGGTGTCCTTCTTCTCCTCTTTGGGGGGCATTCCGGCCATGGCACAGACAGCCCGATTTTGCACTCGGGCGAGAGCGCGCATGCTCCTTCTTTCCCTCTTCTGGAGGATGCGGGCACGGATGGCTTCCTCGTCCAAGACAACATGCGATGCTGCCTCCACCACGTCGGCAGCGAGGCGGGCCTCGGCCTCCCGCGCCCTTTGCTTCACACGGCAGGCACACCGGCCCCTATAACATTCATACGCCTCTGCGCCAGAGACGTGGCGGCAGACCGAACTCACTGCGTCCGACGAGGCAAAGGGCGCCCCTCGAGCTTCTAGCCTCAGGGTATCTGAGCGACAGTTGCACCGACACAATCGACTCCCGCCTAATCTACTCAGACCTCGGTTGGGTGCACTCCTCCGTGGAGCGACGGAGGGCCATGCGGACAACCATCATTGGCGCCTGCTCGTCCCCGCATGGGATGATTCCAGTCGAAGGATCATGAGATCTCGGAGTCGGATCCGCTACCCGACATGCCGGAGATCGCCGGAAGGGAGCTTGGGGCGGAATGGACTGGGGTGGCTAGGGTTTGGTCCAGGGTGCAGATGGGGACGAATATGTGTGGGTTCAGGGTGGGCTAGCGTGGGTCGGATCCGACGTAGTGGACATGCCCGGGCGCGTCTGGGCCTCCCCATATCTACCCCAGATTTGGGCTAGATATTAGGTTGTCGGTCATCCCGGATGTAAAGGGTCGGTTTCGGGCGCCCGACTGGGTCATGATTTTGTGACCGTTCAGTGACCGGGTCGTCTGCCTGGACGTATAGGGGGTGTTTAAGGAGTCCGGCTATAAAGGCTCTTAGCCCCCTCTCCTCCCACCACTTCTTTCTCTCTCCTACATTGTCGGTGGCTTCACCCCCTTTCCCTTTGTTGTGAGCATGATGTTCCAACTCTTTCAAGCACATGTTGTGCCATGAGGGGGGAGGGGGTTATGAACATTCTATATGTATATGTTACTACCACTACATGCATAAAAGGTAGCAAGGTGCACCACAATTAGGGCTAATTTATCCTAATATAACATCGTTCAACATGTGGATTTACAAAATAATTGAGAGGCGATGTAAAACATGAAGCCATAACCAGAATAATTACTACAACTAGAGCAATCTATAGGGGAAACGTCCTCATGTAAGCACCTTTCAATAAAAATTTGGAAATGATTTTGCATAGCGAGAGGCTATTTTAAGACCAATAAACATGATAATTAGTGTATATTTAATCGATCCAAGACATAATATTTAATAATCAGGTAATGAGAAATCATCTAAGCTTACCAAATGGACCCTCATATATGGTCGTGCCTAACCATTGAATACATGTAGCACAAGGTGAATAGTTGTGCGACTGATGTCATAAAATTATTGCTTCTACGAACAAGAACATTTCTTGCTTCTACAAACATCACATTTCATGGATGCAACGTCCAGCACCATTTTTTTGCCATTGTAGCATACTACATCATCAATACTAAAAAATATCAACATATCGAAAAGCCCATATATGTTGTGCCTCCAATATCAACGCCTCCAGGCAACACCAAACTGAGCAATAAATACTAAAGCAAGCAAGAACTTGAGTAAAAATAAATATGAAAAAATGACTAACAAACGAATGGGGGCATGAGCATTTACGCAGAAACCATTTATGGGGAAGTCCCGTGGGTCGCGGTGAGCAATCATTCACCGCAGAGATGAATCATGTTACAAGTTGGAAGCTAACAAGTAGTGGATGCTCCAAATATCCAATTTCAACACTCAAAATGGAGTGGATTTTCGCCTCACTAATCTTTGTATCCACGAAATCTCTCAAAAAGGCAAATCTCACATTGAAGAAATCTCAAACTAGCACATTTTCAAAAAGCCCCTCAGCTTGCCAACTGATGGAAACAACTCTTATTTTGGCCTACTACATGATCAAGCGCTCTTTATGCACCATCTAATAACCATAATAGTACTTGTTCTTGATTTCTTTTCAAACTACTTTTGTTAAATTCGAATCATGTAATAGCCATAATGGTACTTGTTCTTGACTAAGCGCACTTTTTGCAACATGTAACAGCCATAATGGTACTTGTTCTTGACTAAGCGCTCTTTTTGCACCATGTAATAGCTATGATGAGATTATGATGAATTCCAATCACACAATAGGTACTTGTTATTGATTTCATTTGAAACTACATATTGACTACTGAGTAAGGATTTTGGCAAATTTTGTTGTAGAGTTAATGTTTAAGACGAACACCACTCTCATTTTCGAAAGTTAAAAATATGGTGGGATTCTAATTTTTCAAGGGAGATTTCGATATTTTCAAGTCCAATTGGGTCATGAGTGTTTTCGTTTTCAACATAGTATGGAATAAATATGTCACCATTGAGATAGTTTTGGGGTCGATTTATACCCTTCCAATAAACACTTATTGGAAGAAAAAACACCTTGGTAACTTACACGAGATAGCGCATAGAGACACAGACATTGATTTTTCACAAGAATGTGACGAGTTTAGGTGGAACCTTCAAAAGTCATGTGTATTTCCTGTTTAAATGATGTATTTGGCGTGGCTCAGAGGTTTAGTTTTGTTCGAAACAGTTGTGGAAGCTCATGCTTTTGATTAACACTAAGTTATTCCCTTGGTAAATATGAGACAATGGTATTATTCTAAGGTAGGACAATACTCTCTATAGCTTATGTACGAGCCAAAGATGACTCAACATTTTTAACGCTAAGTTCCTTGTGCTTCTTTCCATTCCACTCATGTAGTTTTATTATTACTCTATCATACACCATATGTCATGGATTTTCGTTCTTGGTTACTCAAGTTCATAAGTGTCTTCACTCTCTTACTTATGATGGTATCATTACTGATGTTGGTCATTTGGCTAGCCAAAGAAGGTATTGATTAATTGACAAAAAAGTATCATATGTACTTATGTAGGTCCTATAATTATGTATTAATTAATTATGATCCTATTATTGTATAGAGAGACGACGGGAATTAACGCAATGAGGTCAGATTCTCTTACTATTGAGTTTATATCTCTAATTGGACGTCATGTAATAGCTTACACAATGTTTGGTATACATGTTACACGACATATATTTTTAGTTTGCTGCATACACTCTTTTTCCTTTCTATCCTCTCTTCTCCCTCACAAGCAGCCCATGTGTTTCCTTCTCTTCATGGGCACTTCGTTCTCCTCCTGCACTCTACCGCTTTTTAGATGGCTATCCTCTACCCTGGATGTCCCCACAGATCTTTTGTACCATGGATGAGATGACTACATGGTGGAGCTTAAGGTCATGCCATAGAGCTTAATGAAGGCATCAGATTCATGGGAATGGGTCTAATGTCATTTGGTTTGGTGCCGAAGGATCTCCGTCAAGCCCGGTACGACGAGGTCGGTGCTCTAGAGCAAAGGATACTGATTTGGAGAGTTTCACTATTGCATACCTTTTTTTACATGCTCGAAGCTCACTGTTGGTGTTCTTGCAAACACATGGTCTACTTGTTGTGAGGATTCTGGAGGTGTGCAGCTAATGTTGCATTCTTGCTGTAAATTATTTTGCGTTGTGTGTATTTATACCGCGAGAAAAATGCTTCAAGAACGTTGAAAGTGCTTTTTTGCACTCGAAGGTTTCTATGGCATTGATCGGATTCTTCTTGATTCCGATTTAAGTCAGATCCAATAGGCTGGAAGGCGACCGATTTCTCCCTGTTATAACCAGTGGACATCGAGCCCTAGAATTTAAACTTTGTAATAATGTGCGAAAGCTGGACAATACTAAATACTTCATATTATTCGAGAATACAAATTAAATTTGGACTCCAATATTAAACAAATGTCAGAGCTAATACTTTCTCCATGCGAACAATTCATTCGGTTAGAGGGGGGGTTGATTCATCGAGCGATTTTGTTCGGTAGGAGAACACTCCCCCCACCCCAGCATGACCTAGCAACCCTACATGCCTTTTAATGGGCCTTCTCTCTCCCCAACGTCGTCGTTACGCCACAAAAATAAAAAGGATATAAGAAAGCCCAATATTCCTGTTGGCTACTATCAGGCCTTGAAACTGGAATTTGTACTTGGTTTTGAATATAAAAGGAATAAAAATGTATCATAAACTGCTAGCGTGTTCAAAATGGACCAGAACTTAAAAACTTCACAATTATGTTGTAAGTTGTGTCTGTACGAGTAGACCATACCAGTTATGAAACTAGAAAAGCCAGAAATTTAAAAATTTAGAAGAAAACTTACAAATTATGTTTCAACTTAAGTTTGCCATTGTTTCATATAAAAATGACAATTTTGTTTTGGGAAAAAAATCTAAAAAAGTAGAATAAAAAAATTCCACATGATGTTCTAGAAAAATTGGCATGGTGTACAATTTTTTTACCATGCTCTATTCAACAAATTTCCCAAGTTTCAAAAGTAATTTACAAATAACATTATGAGGGCATATGCGATAAAAGTTTTCTTGGTGGTGTAAACTATAAATTTTGCATTATTAAATTAATGAATTTGCCATTGTCTAAACAAACTTTTTTCCATGGTCTAATATACAAATTTGGCATGGCCAAAGTAAAGAAACTTGCCATGGTTGAAAAAGGAAATCTGCCATGGTGCAAACAATAAATTGCCATGGTCCAAAATGTAAATTTGCCATGGTTTGGTGTGTACAAAGCAAATTTACCATGTTTAAACAAATAAGTTCGCCATGGTTAAAGTAATAAATTTCTTTGGTACAAAAACATAAATTTTCATGGTCTAAATTTAAAAAATCCATGGTCCAAATAATAAATTTGCCATGGAAGCAAAATAAATATGCCATGGTGCAAAAAATAAATTTGCCAAGGTCCAATTTTTTTTCATGCTATGAAGTATGAATTTGCCATGGTTTAAACAATAACTATGACATGGTCCAATTGTTTTTTGCCATGGTTACAAAGGAAAATATACCATGCCAAAGTATAAATTTGCTATGGTCTAACTTACAAAATTGCCATGGTATAACTTACAAAATTGCCATGGTATAACTTACAAAATTGCCATGGTTATAGAAATAAATTTGACATGGTGCAAACAATAAAGATTGCCATGGTCTAATTTACAAAAATTGTCGTGCTCTGAAATATAAATATGCCAAGTTCCAACAATAACTTTGCCATGGCCGAAAATTTATGTAGGCCATGGCAACTATGTAGGAAAACTACTTTTAAAATCGAAATTATAGAAATATCATGGAAAAACTTTATCGCCCATATGGAAAATGTTGTCATTGTTGCAAAACAATTAAAAATATGGCAAATTTACGCATTTAGATCATGGCAGATGTGGATAAAAAAGGAAGTACTTGCATCGAGGCAGCTATAAGTATGATGGCAAAATGTACAACCCCCTATCATCAAACCGATAAATATTTATGTTGGCAAAAGTTAGATACAATGCCATGCTGTTGGCAAAAAAGGGGCTAAAAATGCCATGGCAACTTTAGGGAATGAAGTTGGCGTGAGAATTCCATGTATGAAAATTGTACGATTGTTGCGCATAAGGACCTATTAAGTTTGGCATACTTTAAAAAGAATGAGAAAAGCTTGACATTTTTGAAACTAATAGTTGACACACATGAAAAAAAAATATTTACCAAGTAAAAAGTGAACAATTTATTCCCCTATTTTGAACATGATGGCAAATTCAGAAGAATGTTTGCGGGGTGGCATAACAAATATGCCTCCATGAGCCTCGAACGCAATGGGCGGTACAACAAGGCTCAACCCCGCCCGCAGCGGCCGCCTCCACGTATCACAGGAGACATCCTCATCGCCTTCAGGCGCGTCGTCTTCACGCCGCACACAACCCCCGTCACTCTGGCGGTTGGACCGCTAGTTGTCGAGCCGGCTGGCAAGGCCGACTGGAAGATTTCTACGCTGCCGAGCTCTTGATGCACTCTCATGTGCAAAGAGCCATGCCTGCCGCCTCCATGTGCCTCACCATCGCACCCACATGCCATCCCCGTTTCGCTCCAACCACCGGACGACCTCCTCCTCTGACGCCGCCTGTTCAGCACCGTTCGCTCCTCCTCCATATCCGGCGACAAGGAGAAGAAACAGCGGGGAATGGGGCAGAAAGGGCGGCGGCAAGTGGGTTGTACGCGTGGGTAGTTGCGACTTGCGATCGTGCGAATGGATAACTCGTTTGCGTAGTTCCAACCTTGAAGTAAAAGATCCCCTATTGAGGACTTGCAAGGGCAGAGCGCTAAGATTTGTGGGACTACTACGAAGACGTTTGCTCGAACTTAGACAAAAATCTGACGCTCGACTTTTATCATTTAGGTTAAATTTAATATATGCAACCAAACAAGCAATCAACTTTTTTAGACCACTAAGATTGTTGACTTTTATCTCTCTCCGAACCAACCACTCAAATGATGCATTTTTTGTGGGGGAAAGCGATGCATATTTTCAAGTCCCAAGTAGATAGTAGTTCTTGTTTATGGCAGCGAATAGGCCATAGGGGACAAGTCAATGCACATATTTTGAAAGTACAGATTGGCGTTGAGTGCAGCGACAGGCACAAGTAATGAAATGTTTTTAAGCATAATACCCGCGTTTCGGTCGAAGTTTGGATAAAACTTGCAAAACCAAAACGAAGACAAATATGCCAAAAGCAAATTGAAAGAAAACAGAACTCAACGATAGTTCGAATACCATCCGTGATTAGCTACCCCAAAATCCCATCGCAAAAAAGAAGTGCTACCCCAAAATCAAAACTGAGCAGTAAAAAAAGTAAAGGGGGCATATCTTAAACGTAGATTTTTCATAAAAAGAAGGAATATTTCAGAGTTGACCCAACGGATGAAGTTGCGCATGCCGACAGCCTCCGCGGCCATCGAATTTGTTTTTCATCAAACGGCTCGCAACCATGTCCATCCTTTTGCAACTTGGACTTCATTGCAATCGATCCAACCACTGCTGGGGAACGCAGTAATTTCAAAAAAATTCCTACGCACACGCAAGATCATGGTGATGCATAGCAATGAGAGGGGAGAGTGTTGTCTACGTACCCTCGTAGACCGTAAGCGGAAGCGTTATGACAACGCGGTTGATGTACTCGTACGTCTTTACGATCGACCGATCCTAGTACCGAAAGTACAACACCTCCGCGATCTGCACACGTTCGGCTCGGTGACGTCCCACAAAATCAGGATAAAGCAGAGTGTCGAGGGAGAGCTTCGTCAGTAGGACGGCGTGATGACGGTGATGATGATGCTACCAGAACAGGGCTTCTCCTAAGCACCTCTACGATATGACCGAGGAGGATTATGGTGGGGGGGGGCACCGCACACGGCTGGAAACAATCAACTTGTGTGTCCTAGGGTGCCCCCTTCCCCCGTGTATAAAGGAGCAAGGGGGAGGCTGGTTGGCCCTAGTGGCGCGCCAAGGGAGGAGGAATCATCCTCCTAGTAGGAGTAGGATTTCTCCTTTCCTAGTCCTACTAGGAGGAGAAGGGGAAGGTAGGAAGGGAGAGGAAGAGGAGAAGGAAAGGGGGGCGCACCCCTCCCTAGTCCAATTCAGACTCCCTATAGGGAGGGGGCGCGGCTGCCCCTTGTGGGCTGCCTCCCCTCTTCCCTATGGCCCATGAAGGCCCAACTTTCCCCGGGGGGGGGGGGGGGTTCCGGTAACCCTCCGGCACTCCGGTTTTCTCCAAAATCACCCGGAACACTTTCGGTGTCCGAATATAGCCGTCCAATATATAAATCTTTATGTCTCGATCATTTCGAGACTCCTCGTCATGTCCATGATCATATCCGGGACTCCAAACTACCTTTGGTACATCAAAACACATAAACTCATAATACCGATCATCACCGAAGGTTAAGCGTGCGGACCCTACAGGTTCGAGAACTATGTAGACATGACCGAGACACGTCTCCGGTCAATAAACAATAGAGGAACCTGGATGTTCATATTGGCTCCCACATATTCTACGAAGATCTTTATCGGTCAAACCGCATAACGATATACGTTGTTCCCTTTGTCATCGGTATGTTACTTTCCCGAGATTCGATCATCGGTATCTCAATACCTAGTTCAATCTCGTTACCGGCAAGTCTCTTTACTTAGTCCGTAATGCATCATCCTGCAACTAACTCATTCATCACATTGCTTGCAAGGCTTATAGTGATGTGCATTACCGAGAGGGCCCAGAGTTACCTCTCCGATACTCGGAGTGACAAATCCTAATCTCGATCTATGACAACTCAACAAGCACCATCGGAGACACCTGTAGAGCATCTTTATAGTCACCCAGTTACGTTGTGACGCTTGATAGCACACTAAGTGTTCCTCCGGTATTCGGGAGTTGCATGATCTCATAGTCATAGGAACATGTATAAGTTATGGAGAAAGCAGTAGCAACAAACTAAATGATCATTGTGCTAAGCTAACGGATGGGTCAAGTCAATCACATCATTCTCTAATGATGTGATCCTGTTAATCAAGTGAAAACTCATCTCTATGGTTAGGAAACATAACCATCATTGATTCAACGAGCTAGTCAAGTAGAGGCATACTAGTGACACTCTGTTTGTCTATGTATTCACACATGTACTAAGTTTCCGGTTAATACAATTCTAGCATGAATAATAAACATTTATCATGATATAAGGAAATATAAATAACAACTTTATTATTGCCTCTAGGGCATATTTCCTTCAGTCTCCCACTTGCACTAGAGTCAATAATCTAGATTACATTGTAATGATTCTAACACCCATGGAGTCTTGGTGCTGATCATGTTTTGCTCGTGAGAGAAGCTTAGTCAATGGGTCTACAACATTCAGATCCGTATGTATCTTGCAAATCTCTATGTCTCCCTCCTTGACTTGATCGCGGATGGAATTGAAGCTTCTCTTGATGTGCTTGGTTCTCTTGTGAAATCTGGATTCCTTTGCCAAGGCAATTGCACCAGTATTGTCACAAAAGATTTTCATTGGACCCGATGCACTAGGTATGACACCTAGATCGGATATGAACTCCTTCATCCAGACTCCTTTATTTGCTTCTCCCGAAGCAGCTATGTACTCCGCTTCACACATAGATCCCGCCACGACGCTTTGCTTAGAACTGCACCAACTAACAGCTCCACCATTTAATAAAAATATGTATCCGGTTTATGACTTAGAGTCATCCGGATCAGTGTCAAATCTTGCATCGACGTAACCGTTTACGACGAGCTCTTTGTCACCTCCATAAACGAGAAACATATCCTTAATCCTTTTTAGGTATTTCAGGATGTTCTTGACCGTTGTCAAGTGATCCACTCCTATATTACTTTGGTACCTCCCTGCTAAACTAATAGCAAGGCACACATCAGGTCTGGTACACAACATTGCATACATGATAGAACCTATGGCTGAAGCATAGGGAATGACTTCCATTTTCTCTCTATCTTCTGTAGTGGTCGGGCATTGAGTCTGACTCAACTTCACACCTTGTAACACAGCCAAAAACCCTTTCTTTGCCCAATCCATTTTGAAATCCTTCAAAACTTTACCAAGGTATGTGGTTTGTGGAAGTCCAATTAAGCGTCTTGATCTATCTCTATAGATCTTGATGCCCAATATATAAGCAGCTTCACCGAGGTCTTTCATTGAAAAATTCTTATTCAAGTATCCTTTTATGCTATTCAGAAATTTAGTATCATTTACGATCAATAATATTTCATCTACATATAATATCAGAAATGCTACAGAGCTCCCACTCACTTTCTTGTAAATACAGGATTCCCCAAAAGTCTGTATAAAACCATATGCTTTGATCACACTATCAAACCATATGCAGCTATAGAACTTATTGGAGACTTCATATCTCTCAATCCGGGCATTTGTTTGAAATATTAACTTCAACTCCCAGAACATCTCATTTGCTCCATGACGTTCAAAACGTCGTTGAAGCCCCGATTCTAAGCCATATAGCATGTCACACTGAACTATCGAGTAGTCATCAGCTTTGCTCTGCCAGGTGTTCACAACATTTGGTGTTGCTCCTGCAGCAGGTTTGTCACCTAGCGGTGCTTCCAGGACATAATTCTTCTGTGCAGCAATGAGGATAATGCTCAAGTTACGTACCCAGTCCGTGCAGTTGCTACCATCATCTTTCAACTTAGCTTTCTCTGGGAACACATTAAAATTCAACGGAACAACAGCACGGGCCATCTATCTACAACAACATAGACATGCAAAATACTATCAGGTACTAAGTTCATGATAAATTGAAGTTCAATTAATCAAATTACTTAAGAACTCCCACTTAGATAGACATCTCTCTAATCATCTAAGTGATCACGTGATCCAAATCAACTAAACCATGTCCGATCATCATGTGAGATGGAGTAGTTTTCAATGGTGAACATCACTATGTTGATCATATCTACTACATGATTCACGCTCGACCTTTTGGTCTCAGTGTTTCGAGGCCATATTTGCATATGCTAGGCTCGTCAAGTTTAACCCGAGTATTCTACGTGTGCAAAACTGGCTTGCACCCGTTGTATGTGAATGTAGAGCTTATCACACCCGATTATCACGGGGTGTATCGGCACGACAAACTGTAGCAACGGTGCATACTCAGGGAGAACACTTATACCTTGAAATTTAGTGAGAGATCATCTTATAATGCTACCGCCAAACTAAGCAAAATAAGATGCATAAAGGATAAATATCACATGCAATCAATATAAGTGATATGATACGTCCATCATCATCTTGTGCCTTTGATCTCCATCTCCAAAGCACTATCATGATCACCATCGTCACCGGCTTGACACCTTGATCTCCATCGAAGCATCGTTGTCGTCTCGCCAAATGTTGCTTCTACGACTATCGCTACCGCTTAGTGATAAAGTAAAGCAATTACATGGCGATCACATTTCATACAATAAAGCGACAACGATATGGCTCCTGCCAGTTGGCGATAACTGTGTTACAAAACATGATCATCTCATACAATAAAATTTAGCATCATGTCTTGACCATATCACATCACAACATGCCCTGCAGAAACAAGTTAGACGTCCTCTACTTTGTTGTTGCAAGTTTTACATGGCTGCTACGGGCTGAGCAAGAACCGTTCTTACCTACGCATCAAAAACCACAATGCGGTATAGTGATTGCTTTTTGATCTTCAGAAAGAACCATGTTCATTGAATCCGATTAAACTAAAATTGGAGAAACTAACACCCACCAGTCACCTGTGTGTGAAGCACATCGGTAGAACCAGTCCTGCGTAAGCGTACGCGTAATGTCGGTATGGGCCGCTTCATCCAACAATACCACCGAATCAAGAAATAACTAGTGGTGGCAAGCAATATGTATATACCCACACCCACAACTCCTTTGTGTTCTACTCATGCATATAACATCTACGCATAAACCTGGCTCGGATGCCACTGTTGGGGAACGTAGTAATTTCAAAAAAATTCCTACGCACATGCAAGATCATGGTGATGCGTAGCAACGAGAGGGGAGAGTGTTGTCTATGTACCCTCGTATACCATAAGCGGAAGCATTATGACAACGCGGTTGATGTAGTCGTACGTCTTCACGATCGACCGATCCTAGTACTGGAAGTACGACACCTCCGTGATCTGCACACGTTTGGCTCGGTGACATCCCACGAACTCACGATCCAGCAGAGTGTCGAGGGAGAGCTTCGTCAGCACGACAGCCTCATGATGGTGATGATGATGCTACCGAAACAGGGCTTCGCCTAAGCACCGCTACGATATGATCGAGGAGGATTATGGTGGAGGGGGCACCGCACACGGCTGGAAACAATCAACTTGTGTGTGCTTGGGTGCCCCCTGCCCCCGTATATAAAGGAGCAAGGGGGGAGGCCAACTGGCCCTAATGGCGTGCCAAGGGAGGAGGAATCCTCCTCCTAGTAGGAGTAGGATTCCTCCTTTCCTAGTCCTACTAGGAGGAGAAGGGGAAGGAAGGAAGGGAGAGGAAGAGGAGAAGGAAAAGGGGGGGCGCCCCCCTCCCTAGCCCAATTCGGACTCCCTATAGGGAGGGGGCACGGCTGCCCCTTGTGGGCTGCCTCCCCTCTTCCCCATGGCCCATGAAGGCCCAACTTTCCCCGAGGTGGGGGGGGGTCGGTAACCCTCCGACACTCCGGTTTTCTCCGAAATCACCCGGAACACTTCCGGTGTCCGAATATAGCCGTCCAATATATCAATCTTTATGTCTCGACCATTTCGAGACTCCTCGTCATGTCCGTGATCATATCCGGAATTCCGAACTACCTTCGGTACATCAAAACACATAAACTCATAATACCGATCATCACCAAATGTTAAGCGTGCGGACCCTACGGGTTCGAGAACTATGTAGACATGACCGAGACACGTCTCCGGTCAATAACCAATAGCGGAACCTGGATGTTCATATTGGCTCCCACATATTCTACAAAGATCTTTCTTGGTCAAACCGCATAACGATATACGCTGTTCCCTTTGTCATCGGTATGTTACTTTCCCGAGATTCGATCGTCGGTATCTCAACACCTAGTTCAATCTCATTACCGGCAAGTCTCTTTACTCGGTCCGTAATGCATCATCCTGCAACTAACTCATTCGTCACATTGCTTGCAAGGCTTATAGTGATGTGCATTACCGAGAGGGCCCAGAGATACCTCTCCGATACTCGGAGTGACAAATCCTAATTTCGATCTATGCCAACTCAACAAACACTATCGGAGACACCTGTAGAGCATCTTTATAGTCACCCAGTTACTTGTGACGTTTGATAGCACACTAAGTGTTCCTCCGATATTCGGGAGTTGCATGATCTCATAGTCATAGGAACATGTATAAGTTATGGAGAAAGCAGTAGCAACAAACTAAACGATCACTCTGCTAAGCTAACAAATGGGTCAAGTCAATCACATCATTCTCTAATGATGTGATCCTGTTAGTCAAGTGACAACTCGTGTCTATGGTTAGGAAACATAACCATCATTGATTCAACGAGCTAGTCAAGTAGAGGCATACTAGTGACACTCTGTTTGTCTATGTATTGACACGTGTACTAAGTTTCTGGTTAATACAATTCTAGCATGAATAATAAACATTTATCATGATATAAGGAAATATAAATAACAACTTTATTATTGCCTCTAGGGCATATTTCCTTCAACCACAACAAGGAGCCTGTTGTAGACCCCTTGTTTGTCTCCATGATGCTGGATCTTGCACGCCGCCCCATGCTCATGCAATTGGGACCCGACGCACGCGCCTTCCCCTCTTTTGTCTTGATGGAGAAGTGGTGTTGTCCTTGATAAAAAATGCTCTGCTGCACAGGCACACTGCCCAGCATCCATGGCCAGCTACACGCACAACTAGAATGCGAAGAGGGTCGAGGGCAGGGTGGAGCTCGTGCGCTGTGTTGCAGGCGCGCGGTCGCGGCTCGGGTCGCACACACGCGACATGGGGTGAGATAAGAAGGGGCTAGCCTGAGCTTGAGCTTGTCCATGGCCATGGCCATGGCGGCCGGGCTCAGATGTTGTTGTGGCTTTTGCAAGAGCGATGGTGTTGCAAATGGCAACGACAAATGATAGTAATGCTCAACAATGACAACATAGATGAGCTTTTGCAACAGTGGTGGCAAACGACGGTGACTTTTTTGCAACATCACCTCTGTTGCAAATAAGGATTTCGGCAATATTAGCTATGTTGCAAAGTTGTATTGAACAGGCAACGATGTTTTTGCAACATCACCTCTATTGCAAATGTTTCTACAACATTAAGCATGCTGCAAAGTTTTCTACAACATCATCTTTGTTGCAATGATGAAGGACGCTTGGACACTTGACAACGCCAGGTCTGACGGCTCACGGTCCCTTGAATCATATAAACTATAAAAAGATCAGCTGAGGATGTGTAACACACTCCTCCATATTTTATTTCCTACACAAAGTATCATGTGTCAAGTTTAGACTGGAGCTAAAGCGCAATAAACTCATTGGTGTGACTAGAAGAAGAAGAAAGCATGAAGAAGGAAAACAATTAATATGCATTTTTATAGTGAAAGCAATCAAAAGGTATAGAGCAGAAACAAAAATTTACCAAACCGACTCTTATTTATTGCTTTTGCACCTTGATTGACTTCAGGTTTCTTAGGGCCTCCAATATTGTCGTGCCCAGGCCTCCGACTACATACATGCTATTTATGTAAGGGCAATATCACACATTTCTTGTCCTAGGAACAACCATCAGCTGCAACACCAGATCCATTTGTAGTTTATCTGATTCAAGGGATCACATATAGTTTGGTATACTTTCTCATAGGTACGATCCTCTTACAATTTCATATAGATAGGACAAAGAAAAAGAATTGTCATGCATTTTCCTAGCGACGGACGTCTTCCATGGGTGTGCTGGATGATGGAGGAGGTCGATCTGGTGGTCCAGCCGGGATGGGCACGAATTTGCCAGCGAAAACTTAATTCGGCCTCTCCCAGAACCATCAACGGCGGCTCCCGTGGGCGTCATTCTCTCGTTGGAGGCGTCATGGGGGATTCACGTTCTTTGTGTGCCCCGGGGGAAACCCCAGATTCGGGCTTTCTGGATCGAATGATGGTGAGCTTCCTGCGTCATCAGCCCATGGGGGCGTCACCTTTGGGGTATACATCGGCTAGAGGAAGAAGTGTTTGGCTTGGTGGTTGAGCGCAAGTCTCCGCATGATTCTGGTGCGATGACCAAAGTGGAGTGGCGTGCCACCTACAGTATCAACGACGACCAGTCTTGGCAGCAAGGTGTAGCTGATTCTTGGTGTTGGGTACCTTTTGATGGGCACGTGCAGGAGACTAGCGTTGTCCGATGTCATGGTGGTGTCAACGGCACAAGGATCTGGCAAGATCAATCACTGTAAAATTTGATGTATTTTGCAATGTTTCACTTGTGTCACGTATAATCGCTTTTTGTCACAAAAGATACGCCGGTGACGTTTTTCGACCGTCACCCCCACTGTCACTGAAGCGCCGTCAAGAAAAATAATTTTTTATGGTACCACTTTTGTCGTCACGCAAGATTGCATTTTAGGCGAGGAACCCATAAATGTCACTAATGGCCATTTTCGGTGACGTCCCAGAATGTCAGCTATGATATCCTAATCTATCGCCTAAGATCTTTTTGGCGATGATAATCAATCACTAGTGATTGGTTCACGGGTTTGACCGGTAAAAGATTCTGACAGTTGAGGCCAGAAGTTGGAGACGTGGCTGCTTCCATGTGGATTCGCCATGGGTTTTATCACCGACGATCTCATGAGTAATAAGTCGGGCATCAGTTTTGACCAATCAATGGTGCTGACATAAGGGCCCAAAAGATGTTGATGTGGCTGCTTACATGTGGGACCACGCATTTTATTTTCTGTGACGATGTGTTGTTTAAGTGGTCAACGATTCAGACATGTGGGCCCATTGTAGTGCTGACGTGGATTCTGGCAAGTGGGTCCATACGTGGGCGACATGGCTGCTTACTTGCGGGTCCATACGCTTATGATGCCATTCAGGACCATCACAGTATGTTAGCGCATTCAATTTCTATTATATTGCAATTGACGGGCACATTTTATACAAAATTTATTTTTAAAAATAAATTTAATATGAATTCATGCAAAATTTCAATTTCAATCCAAATTCAGCACTCGCTGCTTTTTAAACCGCAAACTTGACAATTATCAAACAATTTGTCTAAGACATTACAATAGCCAACCATGGGGCACAACCGTAGTATAAAAAATAGACACAAATGAATTAGTTTCATTGCTCACATCTCATAGGATCCTCGCATCGTAGTCCTGGCAATGAAATTTGGCAGTCCATGAATATCGCCAAGCCTCTTTTCGAGATCCAAGGTTTTCACTTCCTTCGCATTCTTGATGAGGTCAAGTTCTTCTTGTTGCTCTAAAGGGGTAGTGTTCATTGATTCAAGACGGTTATGCAGATATAATAGGCCTAGTTTCATACTTTCAATTTCTGCCTGTTGCTATGGCAGGTCCTTCTTGACACCTTCTAGTACTTTTTGGTGCTCTGGAAGGGTAATCTTCACATTTTCTTGGCCATGATGCGTATATGGCAGGAGATGCTTCACAGCTTCGTGTTCTAGTTCACGCTCTTCCACAACCTTCTTCACAGTTTGAAATTGTAGCTCGTGCCATGGCAGGGCCTTCTTCATATCATCTACTTCATCATGATTGTTTACCATGGTGTGCTTGACACCTTTTGGTTGTTCCTACTGCACTGCCAAGGCATTGATGACTGCATCAGATTGTTGTTTCTGGGACCAAACACTTGTAGTAATGTCATCATTTGAGGATCCTAAGTTCTCCTACAGACAAAATTTATAGAGGATATACCATATAGAATAATTCTAAATTGTACATGCATCTCCTCAAGTATATAATGGTTGGGTGAAGAAAGAGAGCCTTACTAATTAAGGAAGTGTTTGCAAAAAAGAGTTTAGCCACTCACTGGTTGAACCCGCTTTCTCTTCGATGTGCTTGAGCTTGGGGGTGCATTTGAAGTTAGAGACATGAGGTTTTTGAAATCTTATGTACCATTTGTATACCCTTAGTCACTACATAGGAGGTGGATGTGGAGGATGCTCCAAAATCGAAGAAGCATCGAAAACCTAGGAGCCAAAATACTATTAGCACCAACAAGCTTGTGGTCACTCGAGTTAATTCCATCGGTGAGCTTGTTAGTCTACGGAAAGCCTCGGCTCACTAGGATAGCGCCCTAGGTGTCATCCTTCGAGAAGTCTGCTCCACCAATGAGTTCAATATAAGGGATGTTGGCAAAGATAATCTGCGAGAACTCCTCATAAGAAGGGTGCATGCAAGATTCAAGTTTCCTAATGAGTATGACAAACTATTGTACTAAAAGAATCAGGTAAACAACCATGCAATCAATAAGTTCTCCAAGAATTTGAGTTTGCGGAAATTATCCACAAGAAAAGAGCTTCACGTAGATTTCTCCGAGATCTAGAAGAAGTGGCCTACCATTAGTGACGATGACAAGAAATTTTCAAGATGCAAATTAGGAGAACCCTGTAGTACAGAGCCAGTCATCATGGGGGAGGGGCATGCGATCAAAGACATTAAGTAACCACACCCTCAGAAGTCGTGGTTTTCTGGGAAGAAGCTCGTGTGGGACAAGAACGATGCTATACTTGCAGCAAAAGTCATCCCAAACCACTTTGAGAAATTCAAAGACCCCCTTGAATATAACTATATCATGGGTCGGTACCATTATGATCTTAAGTCAGGGGAATTTTCCGTGAATCACCAAACGAGGAGACTCGAAGAAGAACTCGAAAGGCAGTGTGCCGAACCTTAGAGCTCGCAAGGGTCCATGGCCAGGTGGAACACTCCTCTTAACCATTCAATCAACATGACCCTTGGCAAGGACCCGTTAGCACCACCGCAGGTGGCCATGTGGACAACACCAGATGCGGTGCCAAATGGGACTATCATTATCCCTAAGACTGCAAGCTGAATGGTAGAAAAGGAGAGCCAACAAGAACAACATCAAACATAAAATAATGGTAGTCACACCCATGCACCAACAACCGACACTGAAGCACACATCAACACGCAAAGCCAAGCCCATGCCCAAGCCATGATGCCTTCAATAAATGAGAGCGTGAAGCAATGGTTGAAAACGGTGAACTAGGAAACTATGTCATTCAACCATCGCCCAAGGATAGCAACCCTTCCATATCTTTCGTTGGCAACCCGTCGCCAATGGCTACTCTCAACGCTCTTATGGAAGATACTCCAGGCAGTCCCTTAGCCTATGTGAATGGTGAGCTAATTAAAGTTGCAAGCGGCCCGATCCTTCTCCCAAGAGATACCATCATGCATGGAGTGCGGATGCCTGACGGGGTCTTCAAAGTTCAGTTGTTTGTTGTCTTAAATGGTTAAAAAATTATTCCTCCTCTGATACAACCTCTGGGTGTGGATAGCCGGCTGACCCTCGGGCAAAGCTTATGTTGGCCGATGCAGTGGCCAAAGAATCAAATTCTTCTAGGATATGCCCAAATCCCAACAACCTCGTAAGAGACAAACAATGGCAACATGTGTCTACGAGGACCATCTCCTTTGAGTCAGAATCAAGCTGAAGGTCGTAATGACGATAATGTGGATGTTGAAGGAAATATGCCCTAGAGGCAATAATAAAGTTGTTATTTATATTTCCTTATATCATAATAAATGTTTATTATTCATGCTAGAATTGTATTAACCGGAAACTTGATACATGTGTGAATACATAGACAAAACAAAGTGTCCCTAGTATGCCTCTAGTTTACTAGCTCGTTAATCAATGATGGTTAAGTTTCCTAACCATAGACATGTGTTGTCATTTCATGAACGGGATCACATCATTAGGAGAATGATGTGATGGACAAGACCCATTCATTAGCTTAACATAATGGTCGTTAAGTTTTATTGCTATTGCTTTCTTCATGACTTATACATATTCCTTTGACTATGAGATTATGAAACTCCCGAATACCAGAGGAACACCTTGTGTGCTATCAAACGTCACAATGTAACTGGGTGATTATAAAGATGCTCTATAGGTGTCTCCGAAGGTGTATGTTGGGTTGTCATAGATCAAGATTATGATTTGTCACTCCGAGTATCAGAGAGGTATCTCTGGGCCCTCTCAGTAATGCACATCACTATAAGCCTTGCAAGCAATGTGACTAATGAGTTAGTTACAGGATGATGCATTACAGAACGAGTAAAGAGACTTGCCGGTAACGAGATTGAACTACGTATGATGATACCAACGATCGAATCTCGGGCAAGTAACATACCGATGACAAATGGAATAACGTATGTTATTATGCGGTTTGACCGATAAAGATCTTCATAGAATATGTAGGAACCAATATGAGCATCCAGGTTCCGCTATTGGTTATTGACCGAAGATGTGTCTCAGTGATGTCTACATAGTTCTCGAACCCGTAGGGTCTGCACGTTTAACGTTCGATGACGATTTGTATTATGAGTTATGCGTTTTGGTGACCGAAGTTTGTGAGGAGTCCCAGATGAGATCACGGACATGACGGGGAGTCTCGAAATGGTCGAGAGGTAAAGATTCATATGTTGGAAGGTTATATTCGGACATCGAAATGGTTCCCGGTGATTCGGGTATTTTATCGGAGTACCGAGGGGTTATCGAAACCCCCTGGGGGAAATCATGGGCCATGGGAGAGAAGAGGGGACAACCCACAAGGGGGAGGCGCCCCCCCCAAGGGCAGTCCGAATAGGAAGGGGAAGGGGTGCGGCCCCCCTTTCCTTTTTCATCTCCTCTCCTTCCCTCTTTCCCCCTCCGTTGGAAGGAAAAGGTGGGGGGCCGAATCCTACTTGGACTAGGAGTCCAAGTAGGACTCCCCCCTTGGCGCGCCCCTCCTAGGCCACCGGCCTCCCCCTCCCCCCTTTATATACGGGGGAGGGGGCACCCCCAAGACACACCAAGATTTCTCTTAGCCGTGTGCGGTGCCCCCCTCCACAATTTACTCCTCTGGTCATATTGTCGTAGTGCTTAGGCGAAGGCCTGCGCTGATCACATCACCATCACCGTCACCACACCGTTGTGCTGTCGGAGCTCTCCCTCGACCCTCTACTAGATCAAGAGCTCGAGGGATGTCATCGAGCTAAACGTGTGCTGAACACGGAGGTGCCGTATGTTCGGTACTTGGATCGGTTGGACCGTGAAGACGTTCGACTACATCAACTGTGTTAACCTAATGCTTCCTCTTTCAGACCATGAGGGTACGTGGACACACTCTCCCCATCTCATTGCTATGCATCTCCTAGATAGATCTTGCGTGATCATAGGATTTTTTTTGAAATTGCATGCTACGTTCCCCAACAGTGGCATCCGAGCTAGGTCTATGCGTAGATGATATGCACGAGTAGAACACAAAGAGTTGTGGGCGATAATAGTCATATTGCTTACCACCAACGTCTTACTTTGATTCGGCGGTATTGTTGGATGAAGCGGCCCGAACTGACATTACATGACCGCGTTCATGAGACTGGTTCTACCGACGTGCTTCGCACACAGGTGGCTGGCGGGTGCCCGTTTCTCCAACTTTAGTTGAATCGAGTTTGACTACGGCCGATCCTTGATGAAGGTTAAAACAACACACTTGACAAAAAATCATTGTGGTTTTTGATGCGTAGGTAAGAACGGTTCTTGCTAGAAGCCCGTAGCAGGCATGTAAAACTTGCAACAACAAAGTAGATGACGTCTAACTTGCTTTTGCAGGGCATGTTGTGATGTGATATGGTCAAGACGTGATGAGATATAAATTGTTATATGAGATGATCATTGTCGGTGTCAAAACCGGCGGATCTCGGGTAGGGGGTCCCGAACTGTGCGTCTAGGCCGGATGGTAATAGGAGGCAAGGGACACGAAGTTTTACCCAGGTTCGGGCCCTCTTGATGGAGGTAAAACCCTACGTCCTGCTTGATTAATATTGAAGATATGGGTGTTACAAGAGTAGATCTACCACGAGATCAGAGAGGCTAAACCCTATAAGCTAGCCTATGGTATGATTGTATGTTGTGGTTGTTGTCCTACGGACTAAAACCCTCCGGTTTATATAGACACCGGAGAGGGTTAGGGTTACACAAGGTCGGTTACAAAGGAGGAGAGATCCATATACGTATTTCCTAGCTTGCCTTCCACGCCAAGTAGAGTCCCATCCGGACACGAGACGAAGTCTTCAATCTTGTATCTTCATAGTCTAACAGTCCGGCCAATGGAGATAATCCAGCCGTCCGGAGACCCCCTAATCCAGGACTCCGTCAGTAGCCCCTGAACCAGGCTTCAATGACGATGAGTCCGGCGCGCAGTTGTCTTCGGCATTGCAAGGCGGGTTCCTTCTCTGAATACATCATAGAAGAATTTGAATACGAGGATAGTGTCCGACCCTGCAAAATAAGTTCCACATTCCACCGCAGAGAGAATAATTTTTCCGCAGATCTAATTTGCCGGCTTGTTTTGACAGCATGACGTCATGTCATGGCCCGGTGATTATCCAAACCGTTTCTCTTAACCAGCTCCACACATAACGCGAGGCAGTTTCTTGACACGTCTTGCCGAAGCGAAGATCGTGTTCCCCTAATTATGGGATTCTCATTAATGCGGTTCGTGGGTAACCAACCGTGTCTAGGACTCCTAGATTATAGGTAAGTCCTAAACGGCTACAGAGAGGATGCTTGATATTCACCCTCTTTATAAGGGGACAAGGTTTTTGCTTTTTCCCTCCCGTGCTCAATCAAACCCTTCCCCCGCCTCGAGTTCTAACACCCAAAGCCCAGGTCAGGTGCTCCGGATCTTCAACCATGTCCGGATCCAGCCTTCAAGGCCGATGGACGCCCTCCTCCGTTACGAAAAAGGACATTAAGAAGTTGAGGGAGGCCAGATATCTGACCGCCGAGGTGCTGCATCGGCTGCCTGCTCGAGGGCAGGTCATCCCTACTCCCGAACCCAACGAGAACGTTGTGTTCGTCTCCCACTTTCTCTAAGGTCTAGGCCTCATTCTGGATCCTTTCGTCAGGGGTTGATGTTCTATTACGGGTTAGATTTCCATGATCTAGCCCCGGACTCCTTTCTCCACATCACGACATTTATTGTCATGTGTGAGGCCTTCCTCCGCGTTACCCCTCACTTTGGCCTATGGATCAAGACCTTTGAAATAAAGCCGAAGATGATCGAGGGGCAACAAGCTGCGTGCGGAGGTGCATCAATAGGCAAGATGGCAGGAGCTCCATGGCCGAGAGGTTCCTTTCCAGAGGTGCCTAAATTGTGGCAACGGGTGTGGTTCTATGTCACGACTCCTAGAAGTGCCAGGTGGGCAGCTGCCCCCACTTTCCGCTCGGGCCCCCCACCACAACTGATGTCATGGATTAGCAGGGGTCTGAGCTGGGGTCCAGCCAAGGACGTGCCTATGCTGCAAAGCCGCATCCGAGATCTCTTCGAGGGAGATTTCAATTCGGTTGCGGTAATACAAGTTATGCTGGTTCGCCAAGTCCAGCCTTGCAAACGCCGGCCCTCCGCTTGTGGGAGTTCAACCCAGAGGGACCACGTGCCATTCAAAGTTTCCTCGGCCTGACGCACGAGGAGATGTACAAGTCATTCTTCGGACCTCAAGTGGAATGTCCGGATATCACCGAGGACGTGGGCCTGAGCAGTAACCGCGCCGCCGAACAAGTAAGAAATCCTCTAGCCGAACACACTATCTTTTATTTGAGGTTATTTTTGAGAGTTCGCCTTTTGACTAGGACTAGCTGACGAAGGCGAAGATGATTCGGTGTTTGCCCCCCCCCTCCCTGAGGGTTTGGAAAATCCGGTATTGGAGAAGATGCTCGAGGTCGCACCTTGCCCGGAGCCCTTGAAGGAAGATACCGAGGGGGATAATACGGGCGAACGCGGGCCCCCATCACTACCCGCTCCGACCGAGGGAACGAGCATTTCCACGAAGGAGGACTACCGGGGGAGGAAAAGGACTACTTCCGAGGATCCAGAAGCCGAAGCCTCCAAACGGGAGAAGAAGTCTCCCACAGAGGGTCCTGCCTCGGGGGGTGCTTTTGCCACACAAAGTCCGCGAGGGGATCAGTCCTCCAACGACTCGTAAGTGATCCAAAATATTTTAATAGTAAGAGTATGCCATCTTTTTCCTCTAATAAAACAACCACCGCATATATCTTGCAGTTCGGGCCTCAGCCCCTCTCAAATGAGTTCGTCTTTGGGGGATCTTCTTCTGGAGATGATGGAGAGCGAAACGCCTCCCCCGGACTCCTCCGCTCCAGAAGTGGGCGACTGTAACACCCCGGATGTAACTTTCCCTATTTGTACTCCAACTCTTGCCGTTACCGGCGTTAAGTTATATTTATTTTCTCGGGTTCGGGTTTTTGTCTCCGTGTGTTGTTGCCGTTGTCATGCATCTCTTATCATGTCATCATGTGCATTGCATCTGCATACGTGTTCGTCTCATGCATTCGAGCTTTTTCCCCGTTGTCCATTTTGCATTCCGGCGCTTCGTTCTCCTCCGGTGGTCATTTCTAGCTTTTTTTCGTGTGTGGGGATTAAACATTTCCGGATTGGACCGAGACTTTCCAAGAGGCCTTGGTTTACTACCGGTAGACCGCCTGTCAAGTTTCGTATCATTTGGACTTCGTTTGATACTCCAACGGTTAACCGAGGGACCGAAAAGGCCTCGTGTGTGTTGCAGACCAACACCCCTCCAATTTGGCACAAAACCCACCAAACTCTGCTCCATGTCCTAGAGCGTTCGATCACGATCGCATGGCCGAAAACCGCACCTCATTTGGACTCTCCTAGCTCCCTCTATGCCTATATATACACACCCCTCCAAAAATTCGCGGTTCAATCCACCCCTAACCCTAGAAAAAATAGATCTCCGCCGCCGCCGGACGTGTCCGACCCGCGCCGGACAACATCCGGATCCGCCGCCACCAACCACCGGGCACCACGTGGCGCGGGCGGACCACATCACCGCCACCACTCCCGCCGGCCCGTCAGGCCCGGAGCGGGCCCGCCTCTCCGCCGCTCGGGCCAGAGCCCGCGCCTCCTCCCCGCCTCGTCTTCCCCAGCCCCGGGTGCCCGAGCCCCGCCGCCGTCGAAGCCCGCCACCGCCGCACCATTTCCGGCCGGGGCAAGCTCCGCCCCGGGCCACCTCGTCGCCGGCCGCCGCCCCTCGCCGCCTCCGGCCGCCGCCTCGTCGCCGGCGCCGCCTCCTCCGCCACTCCGGCCTCTCCCTCATCGTCTCCGAGCTCCGGCCGCCACGAACTCCACCGGTGAACAGGAACTCCAGCGGTGCACAGTAGATCCGGCGTGCATCGAAATCCGTGCAGATCTGGATCTGAGTTCCGCGGGTTGACTTTTTCTCCTCCGAACCCTAATTTTTGTGCTAACTTTGGCCTGTGATATCTCCGCATCCGTAGCTCCATTTTGGACATATAGTATATCAAAATGTTCGCCTCGATGAGTACATCATTTCATTCCATTGCACCATTTTCATTTGAGTTCATCTTGATGCCCGAAATGCTGTTAGAAGGAGGCTTCGTGAGTTAATTGTCAGATCTGCTAGTTCATTTTAGACTTTTGTCATTTTTGCCATGATTGTTGTGTGCATGATATGCCTATGAGTCCTTCATATGTTTTGTTAAGGATTTTGTCTTCTTTCCAGAGGTGCAACCCATGCATTTTTGTGATGTGTGTGGTGACTTGTGCAAGCTTGCAAAGTGAGGCACCCGGTAAATCTGTTTTCAGGGACTTAGAAGTTTCACAAAGTCCTGGGATTGTTTATCTCATGATGCCATATGTTCATGTTGTTTCCTAGTGATCCGTGCCTCTTTTGAGGATGATCAGTAAGGGAGTTTTGATAACCTTGTAGTGCTCTATACATCCATCTATTTGTTTGCAATTATGGAGCACCCTAGCTTGAGTCAATCGAGCTCTACTTTTGCTACTTTGTGAATCTGGGCAGATCGTCAACTTGTTTGCGATTTTGCCGATGTTATTGTAGTTGATCCGTGCATACTATGCCATTGTTCTTGCCATATCTAGCTTGAATTTTGTGCCTTCGTGATGTATGTATGCTTTTCTTGCCATGACTTGCACCGTGGTGAGTGCATCGAGCTCGTAAACATGCCTTCGTGAGTTATGTTTCAGTATGTCCCAGTTTTCACTAAGTCTAAAAACTGATTATGTTTTTGCTATGTTCGTGTGCTTGTTAGTATATTTTGTGATCCCTTTCGGCTCAAGGTCACTAAGGGACTTTTGTTAAGCTTGTTGAGTAGCTACATGCCATGTCTTTCTTTGTCATGTTCAGGTCCTGTAGCATATTGTTTCGTTGCTCCGAAGAGGGCTATATGATCTGAAATTCCAGACAAGTGTTAATTTCACAAAGTCTGAGATTTGTTTTACCATTTGCGTTTTTGCCATGCTTGTTTAAACCTGTTAATGGATGAATTGGCCGTAGCTCAGTGCTAGACTTTTGTTAAGCATCTTGAATGCTTTCCTGCCATGTGTTTTGATGTCATGTTTGTTTGCTGTAGCATGTTCATTTCATTGCATTTAGAGGCCTACTTGCTGTAAATCGCAGACCGGTGTCATATTTGAATCGCTTGCCATTTCCAAACCGTAACTCCGATTCCGGCGTTCTTTATATCGTTTTCAAGCGATTTCATCTCATCTTTCCAGTGGCACACTTGGATTTCCAAGTTGAGGCCAGGTTCATGCATTTCCTGTCATATCTTGCATTTGGCATCCCGCATCGCATCCCGCATAGCATATCATCATTTCATCATATTGCTTGTTCTTGCACGTGGTTGATTGTATCCTTGTTGCTTGTTTGTCTTGTTTGGGTAGAGCCGAGAGACGAATTCACTAACGAGGAGCCCGTTGAGTTTGCTTTTAAGGATCCAGTCAACTCTGACAACTGTGCAGGCAAGATGATCATACCCTCTAAATCACTACTATCTTTGCTATGCTAGTTTGCTCGCTCTTTTGCTATGCCAATGCTACGATGCCTACCACTTGCTTGCAAGCCTCCCAAATTGCCATGTCAAACCTCTAACCCACCATTGTCCTAGCGAACCGTTGGCTATGTTACCGCTTTGCTCAGCCCCTCTTATAGCGTTGCTAGTTGCAGGTGGAGATTGGAGGCCGTTCCTTGTTGGAACATCTTTTATTTACTTGTTGGCATATCATCATATTGCCATGTTATCTTAATGCATCTATATACTTGGTAAAGGGTGGAAGGCTCGGCCTCTCGCCTAGTGTTTTGTTCCACTCTTGCCGCCCTAGTTTCCGTCATATCAGTGTTATGTTCCCGGATTTTGCGTTCCTTACGCGGTTGGGTTATAATGGGAACCCCTTGATATTTCGCCTTGATTAAAGCTTTTCCAGCAATGCCCAACCTTGGTTTTACCATTTTCCACCTAGCCCTTTTCTTTCCCTTGGGTTCTGCAGACTCAAGGGTCATCTTATTTTAACCCCCCCGGGCCAGTGCTCCTCTGAGTGTTGGTCCACCTGTCAGCTACCGGTGGCCACCAGGGGCAACTCTGGGCTGGCCTACCCGTACCTAAGACAATCTGAGTGTGCCCTGAGAAAGATATATGTGCAGCTCCTATCGGGATTTGTCGGCACATTCGGGCGGTGTTGCTGGTCTTGTTTTAACCTGTCGAAGTGTCTTGAGTTACCGAGATACCGAGTCTGATCGAAACGTCTTGGGAGGAGGTCTATTCCTTCGTTGACCGTGAGAGCTTGTCATGGGCTAAGTTGGGACTCCCCTGCAGGGATTGAACTTACGAAAGCCGTGCCCGCGGTTATGGGCAGATGGGAATTTGTTAATGTCTGGTTGTAGATAACTTGAACCTTAATTAATTAAAATGAATCAACTGAGTGTGTTACCGTGATGGCCTCTTTTCGGCGGAGTCCGGGAAGTGGACACGGTGTTGGAGTAATGTTTGCGCAGGTTGCTCTCTAGTTTCTCGCTCGCGCTTTGCCTCCTCTTCTCGCTCTCCTTTGCGGATAAGTTAGCCACCATACTTGCTAGTCGCTTGCTGTAGCTCCACTCATATTTCACCTTGCCTTACCTTTAAGCTTAAATAGTCTTGATCGCGAGGGTGCGAGATTGCTGAGTCCCTGTGGCTCACAGATTACTATTACACCAGATGCAGGGCCTGATGATTCCGCTCCAGGAGACGCGTATGAGCTCAAGTGGGAGTTCGACGAAGACTCTCAACATTACTACGTTTCCTTTCCCGATGATCAGTAGTGGTGCCTAGTTGGGGGTGAACGGGACCGTTGTCGCATGTTGGGTTCTCTTTTATTTTGGCGCCGTAGTCGGGCCATGAGTGTTTTGGATGATGTAATGTTATTTATGTACTTGTTTGACGTGGCGAGTGTAAGCCAACTATGTTATCTCCCCTTTCATTATCATATTACATGGGATGTTGTGAAAATTGCCTAACTTGCGGCATATGCCTTCAATGCGATTATATCTCTAAGGCGTGCCTCGACACGTGGGAGCTATAGTCGCATCGAGGGTGTTACAAGTTGGTAATCAAAGCCTTCCCCGACCTTAGGAGGCCCATTGCTTGATCGTTTTTAGTGGCCGAGTTGTGTCTAGAAAAATGTTTTGAGCCATTTAGGAATTATATATCGGAGAGTTCAGGAATTCTTTTACTTTCCAATCTCCTCATCGCTCTGGTAAGGCATCCTGACGTAGAGTTTTGACTCTTCTCTTCTCAAATTTCACTAAAAAAAATTTAGGATCACGCGGGTATCCTGGAATCGTTCCGATGGTTTTATGATGAGAACATTGACTTGGTGCCTCCTGTCAGGGGTTTAGTGGAAGTGTCCCGGGGAGTTGAGCTCTGAGGTGTTGTCATCATAATTTTATCGTTGCAATTCTGGAATACCTGAGTTTAGTACGCCGACATCGAAAATCTGTTTTATGCAGTTCGTTGGTGAGATAACCTTGACGCCACCCAGTACTGGGGCGGGAGTTCAGGAGTATCGCCATAACTTGTATAACGGATGCTTTTCGAAGGTTGAGGTAGATGGTTTCCGAAGGTTTCTTGGTTATGTGTTGAAGGATGGATACAGCCGGATGTAGGATTTGGTAGTTTGGGTGAGATATTATGCTTCCCCTGTATCCCCAACACCTGATTGCATAACTGGAAAGGTTCGGGAGTTTCATAGGTGGGAATTCTAGTAGCTCTAGTTTTTCTTCCACGGATATTGGTTTGAGATTGGGATTTCTTACCGATTATTCGTTCTTGATCCGTACCTTGTTGATTTATTTCTCTACCTTAATTCTACGTGGCTTCTCAATTTATGGATATGTGACCATTTCAAGAGGAATGCATTCGTTCATTGTGTTCGGATGTGAAGACTATATGTTGCAATTTTCATTCCGTTGGATTTGTCTCCCTGCACGGTATTCCTCAAGTGATCTCTTCAGACCGTGGCAGCATCTTTACCTCGAAGTTTTGGGATTCTTTTCAGAAGGCCATGGGAACCAACATCCGCTTCAGCACAGCTTTCCATCCTCAAACAAGCGGTCAAGTCGAGCGTGTCAACCAGATTCTTGAAGATATGCTCAGGGCTTGTGTGATCTCCTTCGGCATGAAATGGGAGGATTGTCTTTCTTATGCTGAATTCTCCTACAACAACAGTTTTCAAGCAAGTTCGGGCAAGGCCCCTTTTGAAATTCTGTATGGCAGGAAGTGCCGTACCCCTCTCAATTGGTCTGAAACCGGTGAACGTCAGCTTTTGGGTAATGACTTAATCACAGAAGAAGAAAAAATGTGCAAAGTCATTCGTAATAACCTCAAAGCAGCCCAATCCCGCCAGAAGAGCTACTATGATAGTAAGCACCGCGATTTGGCTTTCGAGATCGGAGATCATGTTTACCTCCGTGTCTCTCCTATGAAAGGTACTCGTCGCTTCGGTATCAAAGGGAAGCTTGCCCCTAGATACGTGGGACCTTTCAAGATTGTCAGCAAGAGAGGCGACCTCGCCTATCAACTCGAGCTTCCTTCAAACTTTGCAAATGTTCATGATGTGTTCCATGTCTCTCAGCTTCGAAAGTGCTTCAAGACTCCTGACCGCATCGTCAACTTCGAGGACATTGAGCTCCAAGAAGATCTATCTTACCGTGAGCACCCAGTTGCTATTCTTGAAGAGACTGAACGCAAGACTCGCAACAAGTTAATCAAATTTCTCAAAATCAAGTGGTCACACCATTCCGACCGTGAAGCTACCTGAGAACGCGAGGATCACCTCCGTTCTGAGTACCCGGCGTTCTTTCAGTCCTAGATCTCGGGACGAGATCCTTTCATAGTGGTGGAGTGTTGTAACACCCCGGATGTAACTTTCCCTATTTGTACTCCTACTCTTGCCGTTCCCGGCGTTAAGTTATATTTATTTTCTCGGGTTCGGGTTTTTGTCTCCGTGTGTTGTTGTCGTTGTCATGCATCTCTTATCATGTCATCATGTGCATTGCATCTGCATACGTGTTCGTCTCATGCATTCGAGCTTTTTCCCCGTTGTCCGTTTTGCATTCCGGGGCTTCGTTCTCCTCCGGTAGTCATTTCTAGCTTTCTTTCGTGTGTGGGGATTAAACATTTCTGGATTGGACCGAGACTTGCCAAGCGGCCTTGGTTTACTACTGGTAGACCGCCTGTCAAGTTTCGTATCATTTGGACTTCGTTTAATACTCCAACGGTTAACCGAGGGACCGAAAAGGCCTCGTGTGTGTTGCAGCCCAACACCCCTCCAATTTGGCCCAAAACCCATCAAACTCTGCTCCATGTCCTAGAGCGTTCGATCACGATCGCGTGGCCGAAAACCGCACCTCATTTGGACTCTCCAAACTCCCTCTATGCCTATATATACACCCCCTCCAAAAATTCGCGGTTCAATCCACCCCTAACCCTAGAAAAAATAGATCTCCGCCGCCGCCGGACGTGTCCGACCCGCACCGGACAACGTCCGGATCCGCCGCCGCCAACCACCGGGCGCCACGTGGCGCGGGCGGACCACATCACCGCCGCCACTCCCGCCGGCCCGTCAGGCCCGGAGCGGGCCCGCCTCTCCGCCGCTCGGGCCAGAGCCCGCGCCTCCTCCCCGCCTCGTCTTCCCCAGCCCCGGGTGCCCGAGCCCCGCCGCCGTCGAAGCCCGCCACCACCGCACCATTTCCGGCCGGGGCAAGCTCCGCCCCGGGCCACCTCATCGCCGGCCGCCGCCCCTCGCCGCCTCCGGCCGCCGCCTCGTCGCCGGCGCCGCCTCCTCCGCCACTCCGGCCTCTCCCTCCTCGTCTCCGAGCTCCGGCCGCCACGAACTCCACCGGTGAACAGGAACTCCGGCGGTGAACAGTAGATCCGGCGTGCATCAAAATCCGTGCAGATCTGGATCTGAGATCCGCGGGTTGACTTTTTCTCCTCCGAACCCTAATTTTTGTGCTAACTTTGGCCTGTGATATCTCTGCATCCGTAGCTCTGTTTTGGACATATAGTATATCAAAATGTTCGCCTCGATGAGTATATCATTTCATTCCATTGCATCATTTTCATTTGAGTTCATCTTGATGCCCGAAATGCTGTTAGAATGAGGCTTCGTGAGTTAATTGTCAGATCTGCTAGTTCATCTTAGACTTTTGTCATTTTTGCCATGATTGTTGTGTGCATGATATGCCTATGAGTCCTTCATATGTTTTGTTAAGGATTTTGTCTTCTTTCCAGAGGTGCAACCCATGCATTTTTGTGCTGTGTGTGGTGACTTGTGCAAGCTTGCAAAGTGAGGCACCCGGTAAATCTATTTTCAGGGACTTAGAAGTTTCACTAAGTCCTGGGATTATTTATCTCACGATGCCATATGTTCATGTTGTTTCCTAGTGATCCGTGCCTCTTTTGAGGATGATCAGTAAGGGAGTTTTATTAACCTTATAGTGCTCTATCCAACCATGTATTTGTTTGCAATTATGGAGCACCCTAGCTTGAGTCAATCGAACTCTACTTTTGCTACTTTGTGAATCTGGGCAGATCGTCAACTTGTTTGCGATTTTGCCGATGTTATTGTAGTTGATCCGTGCATGCTATGCCATTGTTCTTGCCATATCTAGCTTAAATTTTGTGCCTTCTTGATGGGTGTATGCTTGTATTGCTATGACTTGCACCGTGGTGAGTGCATCGAGCTCGTAAACATGCCTTTGTGAGTTATGTTTTAGCATGTCCCAGTTTTCACTAAGTCTGAAAACTGATTATGTTTTTGCTATGTTCGTGTGCTTGTTAGTATATTTTGTGATCCCTTTTGGCTCAAGGTCACTAAGGGACTTTTGTTAAGCTTGTTGAGTAGCTCCATGCCATGTCTTTCTTTGTCATGTTCAGGTCCTGTAGCATATTGTTTCGTTGCTCCGAAGAGGGCTATATGATCTGAAATTCCAGACAAGTGTTAATTTCAAAGTCTGAGATCTGTTTTACCATTTATGTTTTTGCCATGCTTGTTTGAACGTGTTAATGGATGAATTGGCCGTAGCTCAGTGCTAGACTTTTGTTAAGAATCTTGAATGCTTCCCTGCCATGTATTTTGATGTCATGTTTGGTTGCTGTAGCATGTTCATTTCATTGCATTTAGATGCCTACTTGCTGTAAATCGCAGACCGGTGTCATATTTGAATCGCTTGCCATTTCCAAACCGTAACTCCGATTCCGGCGTTCTTTATATCGTTTTCAAGCGATTTCATCTCATCTTTCCAGTGGCACACTTGGATTTCCAAGTTGAGGCCAGGTTCATGCATTTCCTGTCATATCTTGCATTTGGCATCCCGCATCGCATCCCGCATAGCATATCATCATTTCATCATATTGCTTGTTCTTGCACGTGGTTGATTGTATCCTTGTTGCTTGTTTGTCTTGTTTGGGTAGAGCCGAGAGACGAATTCACTAACGAGGAGCCCGTTGAGTTTGCTTTTAAGGATCCAGTCAACTCTGACAACTGTGCAGGCAAGATAGATAATAAATATATACAAATAATAATACAAAAATAGACAATATAGATAGAAGATTAGAATCATATATTAGAATAAATAAAACAAAATAGATACAAAAGATAATACATATAGATATAAGAAAGAGAGATAAATATTAAATATGTAAAAAAACATGAATAAAAATATAGTTAAAAAAATAAGAAGAAAAAGATAGAAAAAAATAAAAAAAAATATAAACATAAATAATAAAGAAATATAAAGACGTATAAAGATAAATGAAGGTGAAGATTGAGGCCGTTCCTTGTTGGAACATTTTATTTACTTGTTGGGATATCATATCCATGTTATCTTAATGCATCTATATACTTGGTAAAGGGTGGAAGGCTCGGCCTCTCGCCTAGTATTTTGTTCCACTCTTGCCGCCCTAGTTTCCGTCATATCGGTGTTATGTTCCCGGATTTTGCGTTCCTTACGCGGTTGGGTTATAATGGGAACCCCTTGATATTCGCCTTGATTAAAGCTTTCCAGCAATGCCCAACCTTGGTTTTACCATTTGCCACCTAGCCTCTTTTTCCCTTGGGTTTCTGCGACTCAAGGGTCATCTTATTTAAACCCCCGGGCCAGTGCTCCTCTGAGTGTTGGTCCATGTCAGCTCGCGTGGCCACCAGGGGCAACTCTGGGCTGGCCTACCCGTACCTTGACATCTGAGTGTGCCCTGAGAACGAGATATGTGCCAGCTCCTATCGGGATTTGTCGGCACATTCGGGCGGTGTTGCTGGTCTTGTTTTAACCTGTCGAAGTGTCTTGAGTTACCGAGATACCGAGTCTGATCGAAACGTCTTGGGAGGAGGTCTATTCCTTCGTTGACCGTGAGAGCTTGTCATGGGCTAAGTTGGGACTCCCCTGCAGGGATTGAACTTTCGAAAGCCGTGCCCGCGGTTATGGGCAGATGGGAATTTGTTAATGTCTGGTTGTAGATAACTTGAACCTTAATTAATTAAAATGAATCAACTGAGTGTGTTACCGTGATGGCCTCTTTTCGGCGGAGTCCGGGAAGTGGACACGGTGTTGGAGTAATGTTTGCGCAGGTTGCTCTCTAGTTTCTCGCTCGCGCTTTGCCTCCTCTTCTCGCTCTCCTTTGCGGATAAGTTAGCCACCATACTTGCTAGTCGCTTGCTGTAGCTCCACTCATATTTCACCTTGCCTTACCTTTAAGCTTAAATAGTCTTGATCGCGAGGGTGCGAGATTGCTGAGTCCCTGTGGCTCACAGATTACTATTACACCAGATGCAGGGCCTGATGATTCCGCTCCAGGAGACGCGTATGAGCTCAAGTGGGAGTTCGACGAAGACTCTCAACGTTACTACGTTTCCTTTCCCGATGATCAGTAGTGGTGCCCAGTTGGGGGTGAACGGGACCGTTGTCGCATGTTGGGTTCTCTTTTATTTTGGCGCCGTAGTCAGGCCATGAGTGTTTTGGATGATGTAATGTTATTTATGTACTTGTTTGACGTGGCGAGTGTAAGCCAACTATGTTATCTCCCCTTTCATTATCATATTACATGGGATGTTGTGAAGATTGCCTAACTTGCGGCATATGCCTTCAATGCGATTATATCTCTAAGTCGTGCCTCGACACGTGGGAGCTATAGTCGCATCGAGGGTGTTACAGCGACCCCGAAGTGTCGTCGCGGAGGGCCTCTCCGGATCCGGTGAGGCCAGAAGATAGTCCTGTAGACCCCAGAAGTCCCCAGTGTCCGGCTCCCGAAGAGAGCATACGAAAGAGTCCGGCACCGCCTGGTGTGCGGTCGGACGTTCTGAGGGAGTTGGTGGGGCGAGCGGCCATCTCAGAAGAGCACCGTATGTTGATGGGTACGGTGATGGAGAGAATCTCATCCGCTGAAAGCGGATTACATGAAGCCTTTATGAGTCTACTGACAGGCTTTGAGGTATGTGAGATAATATGTGATGGTACTGCACATGTTAGGTGTGCCCTGTGCAGATAGTAGCCCCTGAGACTCTGATTGTCGTCGAGACCGGCGGCAAACAGAGGATCGTACTCCCATGCAATAACCAGACTGCCTCTATTTGCAGGTGGTGGAAGCTCCGGTGGCTAGCCGGACTAATGAGTTTTTCCCAATTAAAACGGCAACTAGATGCGGCAGACACCGACATCGAGCTTGTTAACAACAGGCTTAACGAGGCACATGGTAAGTGTTATCATCCGGTGAACGCCACATAGTAAGAGCATCATAATGCCAGTATCTTTAATATGTTGTGACTGCAGATGGAGCTGCCACCGTGGAAGCCTTGCGGGCGGAACTTGCCCAAGCCAAGGAACAAGCGAGGATTAGTAATGCGGCTGCTTTGAAGGCAGTCGAAGAGCTGAAAGCCGAGAAGGCCGCACATTGGGGACCCAGGAGAAGATGGCCAAGATGGCTGTAGAGTTAAAAGATACTGCCGACCGTTGCCGGGTTCTTGAGGAAGAAAATCGAGCGAAGGCAACGGACCTTGAGAAGGCCGCGGCGGCAAACAAAGACACCCGTTCTGCTATGAGCGTGAAGAAGGAGGAGCTGCAGGAAGCCGGGGATATTACGGTTGGGAAACCCTTCATGTTACGGAGGAAGTTCGGAGATCCACGGTATGCCCCTCTGGATCGGCTGTGGAGCTCGGCAGATGCGTATATGGATTTGGCGGCGAGCGTTGCCGATGCGGCCAAGTACTTCCAAGGTCAGACAGATCGTGAAGTGGACAAGCTGTTCTGGACGCAATTCCACGTTCCAGAGCGTCCGCTTTCATTGACTGGCCAGCTAGCCGAATGGGCCGAACTGAATAGGTTGTCCGGACTCGCCATGAGGTCTATTGTGGATCAGCTATGGCTGGAAGGGCCTAAGCCGAACAGCTATTTCAGCTTAGTGCAGTAGTTCCTTGATGCGGTGCCGCGCATTAATGCGATGAAGAGGTCAGGGTGCATAGAAGGCTCGCGGATGGCCCTTGCCCGTATTGAAGCATACTGGGCGGAGATGGACGCTACCACTGTTGCGGCGCAGGGTTTGGCCATAGGCCGTGTGACTGCCGAACACTATTTCGAGGAAGTTCTCGAGGGTGCTCGTTTAATAGAGGCCCAGTGCTCGAAAAATATTATGTTTGAGTGATATGTATTCTCATTGTAATCATAATGCTTTTATGAAGTTTTTATAAGGCTATGTTTATACTTTTGCCCGAAAGTAGTATGATGCCTCCTGTGCGGCTGTTTATATATACATATGTATAACCTGAAAGATTGCAGCCGTCGGCTTCAACCCCCACGCATATAATACGGAGGTGCTCGCAAAAAACGCGTGTTCACACTTAACCCAACGTCTTGGTCCTGATAAGGAGGTGATAGCGCAGCGAGCGAGGCAACCAGACTATAATGCTTTAACACTTTCACTTAGCCATAGGAGTTTGACAGTGGGGCTACTAGATAGCCCCTGGTGGCTCCGCACTCTCCCGATCGCGGGGTGTGTATATGCCTGGCCGGAAAACGGCCCTTCGTTAAGGCGGAGGAATTCTAGCATCCCGATAGGTCATTGAGTAGTTGACCAGTCTCACGCTATATCATGACAGTCGGTTTTCGGCTTTCTCTACTGAGGCGCTCGTCCGGATGAACCAGGGCACAATCGCAGTAGTTCTCCTGGTGCTACCTTAGCCGGTAAAGCGGAACGTAAGGCACCAAAACATAGGAGCCGGGCAAACCCAACATTTGACCAAAGACAATGATTCGTAGCTGATGCATATAAGGCCGAACTCGCGATGATGAACACTCCCTAAGGTATTTGTTCTTTATGGTATAAACCGGGCCAAAATAGTGCCACTTGTAAGAAGCCCCTTGTGTCCAGGTACATGCATTATTCTGACGTGGCCACATGCCAAGACATCAGCATCCTTCTCAATTTTGCTGAGAATTCGGTGGATATGTATCAACAAGAGACAGTAAAAAAGGTTTACGCAGGGTCTTAATCTAAAAAGAATCGTTGGGGCGGGTCCCTGCTGCATGTCTGCGCCTGTGTCTCCGTTGTGCCGTATCCTGGACGGGTGTAGCACGATGATTATCTGTAAAAGAGAGGAGCTTAGGTAAAAAAGTTGTCGTGCAAAAAGTAGTTTTTAAATAAACCATGTATAATTCAAGGTGAGTAAGAATTGCCACTTGTCTGCGCACGCTGAGCCCCTTGTATTTGTGATAGGGGTGTGCTCATTGATCCGGTAAAAAATGCATATAGCTGCACCGGACTCGTCTAACCATGTCCGAGGTCGCGACGACCTGCTAAAAGTTTTAGTTGGTGAGGCCGTTTTTAGTGTGCGGCTATCAAGGCAGTCGCACGCTCTTCGGCGCGCAGAAATCGCTTAACATTTCCGTTCACTGTAATGAAGCCATGTGGACCGGGCATCTTGAGTGTGAGGGAAGCGTAGTGTGGTATTGCATTAAAGCGAGCGAAAGCTTCGCGTCCGAGTAGTGCTTGATAGCCACTTTGGAACGGAGCGATGTGGAAGGTTAGATGTTCGCTACGGAAGTTATCGGGGAGGCCGAATATAACTTTTAGTAGCAGGGAGCCCGTGCAACGAGCCCTTGGACCTGGCGTTACTCCTTTAAAGGTAATATTGCTATGGTGAATTTTTGTTGGGTCTATCCCCATTTCGCGGATTGTATCCTGGTATATCAGATTTAGATAGCTGCCACCGTCCATCAGGACTCATGCGAAGCGGTATCCGTCAATTATTGGGTCTAATACCAGGGCAGCCCATCCTGCACGCCGGATACTTGCTGAATAATCACGATGGTCGAAAGTGATCGGTTGAGACGACCAGTGGCAGGACTCCGCGGTGACAGGCCTTCGGGAGTATTTTTCTGGGAGTGCCGTTTTGTTTCTTCCATTGATCACATGCAACATGTTTACTGTTTTGACTTCTGGTGAAAATTTCTTTTGTTCCCCAAAGTCTCCCTTGAGAGGCTCATCCTCATCTTCACTTGGTGTATCCTCCCCCTTGTGTACGGCGTTGAGCTTGCCGGACTGCTTGAAGACCCAACATTCTCTGTGGGTATGATTGGCTAGTTTGCCAGGGGTGCTATGGACCTGACATATTTGGTCCAGAATTTTATTCAGGCTAGACAGCTCGTCTCTGGCGCCTTTAGAGGGCGGCTTCTGACCTGGCCGAGAGCTTTTGAATCCGGCGTTTACTGCCATGTTCTTCGTGCTGTCTCCTTTGTTCCGGCGTTTGTTATTGTTGTTGCGCCGTGATTTCCCATTTCCGTCTCTAACTTCGGATGTACTGGGGTCACTGGTGCTGCATCTGGCTAGCCAGCTGTCCTCACCCGCGCAAAAGCGGGTCATGAGGCTTGTTAATGCTGCCATCATTCTCGGCTTTTCTTGGCCGAGGTGTCGGGCAAGCCATTCGTTACGGACGCTGTGCTTAAAAGCTGCCAAGGCTTCGGCGTCCGGAAAGTCGAAAATTTGGTTCTTTTTAGTAAGAAAAATGTTCCAAAGCTTTCGGGCTGACTCTCCAGGCTGTTGAGTTATATGACTCAAATCATCCGC
Source organism: Triticum urartu (assembly GCF_003073215.2). NCBI lineage: Eukaryota > Viridiplantae > Streptophyta > Magnoliopsida > Poales > Poaceae > Triticum > Triticum urartu. The sequence continues at coordinate 205,831,677 of NC_053027.1, read as the reverse complement.
GTCTGGAGGTCGGACATAAGTCCCTTGCAAGTTTGCCCGAAAAGCGTCTTCGAGCTCTGCCCAGCTTCCAATGGAGTTTTCGGGGAGGCCTTTGAGCCAGTGACGGGATGGCCCTTTGAGTTTGAGTGGTAAGTACTTGATGGCGTGGAGATCATCTCCTCGATCCATATGGATGTGGAGGATATAGTCCTCGATCCAGACCCCCGGGTCTGTTGTTCCGTCGTATGCCTCTATGTTTACAGGTTTGAATCCCTCTGGAAATTCATGATCCAGCACCTCGTCGGTGAAACATAGGGGGTGTGCGGCACCCCTGTATCTGGGTGTACCGCATTGTTTGGATGTTATATCGTATGCTGGGGCGTGTTTGCGTGGTCCATAGATGTTTCTGGTTGCGCTATTCTTTTGGTGCAAGCCCCCGCGTGAATCGCGTATTATCTTGTGAGTGGCATTGTTGGCCGCTCTATGTTGGCCGTGAAGTCGTCTATCCGGCCAGGTGGCTGTTTTGATTTTTGGTTGCGAGGGGTCTGAGGCCTCCTCATCGAATTCAGGTAGCAACTTCCGCTTTGGGTAGCTCTTGGTGGGGTGATTGTCGCCGTACTTCACTGCTGTGTTGAGTACTTTACTCCATCTGATTTGGAGAACATCCTGCGCAACCTTGATCCTTTGCTTTTGCTTTTTTAGGCTCCTCGCGGTGGCAACAAGCCTTTGACGGGCATTCGGCTGCTCCGGGTGCCTGTCCGGCGTTATGTCATCCGGACTATTATTTTTGACAGAATTGGTTTGTTCGGTTTGATTTTCCATATTGCCATGGTCCGGTAGTGATTCGCCCTGCTCCAACGCTGGGTCTGTGTGATCGTTATTTCTGGCAAGGCGGGATTTGGGCGGCGCTTGCGCCGCCGCTTTGACTGCTTCTCGAGGGAACAAGCCTTCGGTAAGTCCTTCTGTTCCTCGTCGTCGTGTTCTTTTGGTGTGTCCACCATGTATGCGTCATACGACGAGGTGGCTTTCCGGTGCCCTATAGGTGCTGGTTCATGTTCGTCTCCTACATTGTCGTCCATACCGTCGATGTCTTCGGAGTCGAAGTCGAGCATGTCGGTTAAATCATCGACAGTGGCTACAAAGTGGGTGGTGGGTGGGCGTTGGATTTCTTCGCCATCCGCATCCCGGTCCTGTTGGCCATGATCCGACCAGGGCTCTCCTGACAGAGAGAGAGACCTTAGTGAATTCAGAATGTCGCCAAAGGGCGAGTGCTGAAAAATATCCGCAGCGGTGAATTCCATGATCGGCGCCCAGTCGGATTCGATTGGAAGGGGCGGGGATGGTTCAGGGTCCGGAGGAGAGTCCGGCACCTTGGAGTCACGGGCTGTGCAGAGGATTATGCTGGTGTTCGGCTCGATCACCGTTGAGACTGCAGCCCCTGAGGTGGTGTCTAGCCACCCGTCCTCGATTGGCGCAGCTGGCTCCGAGCTAAGGGTCGGAGCTGATGCGGGCGCGGCCTCTTGGGTACCGTCCGATGGCAGAGCTAGGTCATACCCGTCGCGACAGTGCGGCGCGCCCGGCTGTGGCTCGAATCCGTCGAAGATCAAGTCCCCACGGATGTTGGCCGTGTAATTCAAAATTCCAAATCTGACCTGATGGCCAGGGGCGTAGCTTTCAATCTGCTCCAGATGGCCAAGCGAATTAGCCCGCAGTGCAAAGCCGCCGAATACGAAGATCTGTCCGGGGAGAAAAGTCTCACCCTGGACCGCATCGCTATCGATGATAGTAGGAGCCATCAAGCCTAACAACGACGACACGGAGGAACTCTCAATGAAAGCACCAATGTCGGTGTCAAAACCGGCAGATCTCGTGTAGGGGGTCCCGAATTGTGCGTCTAGGCCGGATGGTAACAGGAGGCAAGGGACACGAAGTTTTACCCAGGTTCGGGCCCTCTTGATGGAGGTAAAACCCTACGTCCTGCTTGATTAATATTGAAGATATGGGTGTTACAAGAGTAGATCTACCACGAGATTAGAGAGGCTAAACCCTAGAAGCTAGCCTATGGTATGATTGTATGTTGTGGTTGTTGTCCTACGGACTAAAACCCTCCGGTTTATATAGACACCGGAGAGGGTTAGGGTTACACAAGGTCGGTTACAAAGGAGGAGATATCCATATACGTATTGCCTAGCTTGCCTTCCACGCCAAGTAGAGTCCCATCCAGACACGAGACAAAGTCTTCAATCTTGTATCTTCATAGTCTAACAGTCCGGCCAATGGAGATAATTCGGCCGTCCGGAGACCCCCTAATCCAGGACTCCCTCAATCATGTTTTGTAAAAGTTATCAGCAACTGGCAGGAGCCTTATGGTTGTCGCTTTATGGTATGAAATGCAATCACCATGTAATTTCTTTACTTTATCACTAAGCGGTAGCAGTAGTCGTAGTAGCAATAGTTGGCGAGGTGACAACGACGCTACGATGGAGATCAAGGCGTCAAGCCGGTGACGATGGAGATCATGACGGTGCTTTGGAGATGGAGATCAAAGGCACGAGATGATGATGGACATATCATGTCACATATTTTAATTGCATGTGATGTTTATCTTTTATGCATCTTATTTTTCTTAGTACGGCGGTAGCATTATAAGATGATCCCTCACTAAATTTCAAGGTATAAGTGTTCTCCCTGAGTATGAACCATTGTGACAGTTCGTCGTGCCGAGACACCACGTGATGATCGGGTGTGATAAGCTCTATGTTCAGATACAATGGGTGCAAGCCAGTTTTGCACGTGCAAAATACTCGGGTTAAACTTGACGAGCCTAGCATATGCAGATATGGCCTCGGAACACTGAGACCGAAAGTTCGAACGTGAATCATATAATAGATATGATCAACATAGAGATGTTCACCATTGAAAACTACTCCATATTGATACGTCTCCAACGTATCTATAATTTATGAAGTATTCATGCTGTTATTTTATCATTCTTGGATGTTTTACAATCATTTTATATCAACTTTATATCATTTTTTGGGACTAACCTATTGACCCAGTGCCCAGTGCCATTTGCTGTTTTTTGCTTGTTTTTTACATCGCAGAAAATCAATATAAAACGGAGTCCAAACACCGCGAGACTTTTTGGAGAATTCTTATGGACCAGAACACCCAGGATGGACCAGAGCAGCACCTGGGGGTGCCCCTAGGGGGGCACAACCCACCAGGGCGCGCCTGGGGGCCTAGGCGCGCCCAGGTGGGTTGTGCCCACCTCGGTGGCCTCCCGCACCCCCTCTTTACCCTATAAATTCACAAATATTCCGAAAACCCATGGGGTTAACCTAGATCAAAAGTTCCGCCTCCGCAAGGCTCTGTAGCCACCGAAAACCAATCTAGACCCTTTCCGGCCCCCTGCCGGAGGGGGAAATCATCTCCGGTGGCCATCTTCATCATCCCGGCAGCCACCACGATGAGGAGGGAGTAGTCCACCCTCGGGGCTGAGGGTTTGTACCAGTAGCTATGTGTTTAATCTCTCTCTCTCTCGTGTTCTTGAGATGTCACGATCTTGATGTATCGAGGGCTTTGTTAATATAGTCGGATCATATGATGTTTTCTCCTCTCTATCTTGTTGTGATGAATTGAGTTTTTTCCCTTTGAGATTTCGTTGTTGTCATATTGAATACTTTTATGGATTTGAGAACACTTGATATATGTCTTGCAACTGAATACTCGTTGTGACAATGGGGTATCGTATTGATTCACTTGATATATGTTTTGGCACTCAACTCACGGATTCCCGAGGTGACATTGGCATAATCTATGCACAGGGGTTGATGCATGTTCTTGTCTTTGTTTCTCCGGTAGAAATCTTGGGGCGCTCTTTGAATTTCTTTGTGTTGGATTGTGTATTATGAATATGAATTTACTTTGGTGTTATTTTAGTACGAAGTCTAGGATAGATCGAACGGAAAGAATAGCTTTGTGTTATTTTAGTATGAACTCTTGAATAGATCAAATGGAAAGAATAGCTTTGAGGTGGTTTCGTACCCTACAAAGAATTTATTCTTATGTTCTCCGCTAGATAGGAACTTTGGAGTGATTCTTCATCGCACTTTGAGGGGTGGCTATATGATCAAATTATATTAGCACTGTTGAGAGATTGCACTAGTGAAAGTACGGATCCTAGGCCTTGTTTTTAAGCATTGCAATACCGTTTTGGTGCTTGTTTACTATTTGCTACCTTGCTGTTTTTATTTATTCAGATTATAAAAATATATTTCTACCATCCATATTACACTTTTATCACCATCGCTTCGCCGAACTAGTGCACCTATGCAATTTGCCATTGTATCAGGTGTGTTGGGGACACTAGAGATTTCTTGTGTTTGGTTGCAGGGTCGTTTGAGAGAGACCATCTTCATCCTACACCTCTCACGTATTGATAAACCTTAGGTCATCCACTTGAGGGAAAATTGCTACTGTCCTACAAAACTCTGCGCTTGGAGGCCCAACACGTGTCTACAAGAATAAAGTTGCATAGTAGACATCAAGCTCTTTTCTGGCGCCATTGCGAGGGAGGTGAGTGCTTGAAGGCATATCTTTAGATCTTGCAATTGAATCTTTTAGTTTTTTGTTTTATCACTAGTTTGGTTTGTAAAAAATTACATACAAAAATGGAATTGAGGTTGCATCATATTATTGATCATCTTTATAATATCTTTCTTGAAAATGATGCAGAAAATTGTGCTCAATTGTTAGAAGAAGAAGTCAATAAAATGTTTGGCACAAATTATTTGAATGATGAGCATGATTTCAATGTTGTTAGTATGAATTCTTTGAATATCCATGATGCTAATGATATGCAAAGCCATAAGCTTGGGGATGCTATGTTTGAAGATGATATTTTTAGTCCCCCAAGATTTGATGTGCAAATTTGTTATAATAATTGCATGCCTCCTATTTATGATGATTATAGTGATGAAAGTGGATTTGGAGAGGTCATGACTTTATTTAGTGATGAGTCCACCATTTTGGATGAGGCTTCAATTGACTATGAGGAAAAGGTTGCTATCTATGATGATTATGGTGATGACATGTATGATCTATTGAATAATGATAACCGTGAAACTTGTCATCATGATTTTAAATTTCAATCACATGAGAGTTATTTTACTGAGTTTGCTCCCACAATTATTGATGAGAATAAATTTGCTTATGTGGAGAGTAATAAAATTTCTATGCTTGTGAATCATGAAAAGAATGCTTTACGTGATAGCTATATTGTTGAATTTATTCATGATGCTACTGAAAATTATTATGATAGAGGAACATATGCTTCTAGGTATTGCAATAATATCAAGTTTCCTCTCTATGTGTTGAAAATCTTGAAGTTCTGCTTGTTTTGCCTTCCTATGCTAGTTGATTCTTGTTACCATAAATTGTTTGCTCAAAAAATCCCTATGAATAAGAAGTGGGTTAGACTTAAATGTGCTAGTCATATGCTTCATGATGCTCTCTTTATGTTTCAATTCTTATCTTTTATGCGAGCATCATTGAAATCATCATGCCTAGCTAAAAGGCATTAAAGAAAAGCGCTTATTGGGAGACAACCAACACTTTTACCTACTATTTTTGTGTGTTCACATGATTAGGCTACTGTAGTAATCATGTTTTATTGCTTTTGTTTCAATAAAGTGCCAAGTAAGACCTTTGGGATGGCTTACGGTGATAGTTGATTTGATCTTGCTGAAAAATAGAAACTTTTGCACTCAGGAAAACAATTCTAATTTTCAATAGAAGCGTGATAAAATGCTGATTCTTTTTGCAGAAGATTAATAGAAAAATTTCCCAAGCTTTCCCAATTTTGAAGAATTCTTGGAGTAGCAGAAGTATGGTTGGCGTACAGATTACTATAGACTGTTCTGTTTTTGACATATTCTGTTTTCAAGGCATACTTTGCTTGCTTTTCTAGTTTCCATGGCTTATATTGCTCAATATAAATTGTGGAAATGATATGCTACAGTAGGAATTGTGTGGAAAAAATTATGAATCTTGTCTTTGATAGTACCAAAGTGAAACGGTTTGCTCTTTATCATACTATCCTTTCTCACGAAGTTCCGTTAAGTTTTGTGTGATTGAAGTTTTAAAGTTTTGGGTGAGATGTCGATATGAGGAGAATAAAGAGTGACAATACCCTAAGCTTGGGGATTCCCAAGGCACCCCAATGTAATATTCAAGGAAGATCCAAGCAACTAAGATTGGGGATGCCCCGGAAGGCATCCCCTCTTTTGTCTCCAACATTATTGGTAACCTCACTTGGAGCTATGTTTTCATTCGTCACATGATGTGTGTTTTGCTTGGTGAGGGAGTCCTGGACTAAGGGGTCCTCGGGCGTCCGGCCTGTTATCCTTTTGGGCCGGACTGATGGACTGTGAAGACATGAAGGCCGAATACTGCACCGTGTCTGGATTGGACTCTACTTGGCGTGGAAGGCAAGCTTGGCGGCCGAAGATTCCTTCTTATGTAACTGACTCCATGTAAACCCTAGATCCCCTCGGTGTCTATATAAACCGAAGGGGATAGTCCGGAAAGGACACCACATATACTCATTACCATATTCATAGGCTAGACTTCTAGGGTTTAGCCATTACGATCTCATGGTAGATCAACTCTTGTAATACTCATATTCATCAAGATCAATCAAGCAGGAAGTAGGGTATTACCTCCATAGAGAGGGCCCGAACCTGGGTAAACATCGTGTCCCCCGTCTCCTAATACCATCGATCCTAGTCGCACAGTTCGGGACCCCCTACCTGAGATCCACCGGTTTTGGCACCGACATTGGTGCTTTCATTGAGAGTTCCACTGTGTCGTCGACAAAAGGTTCGATGGCCCCTTCAATCATCAATAACGACGCTGCCCAAAGTGGAACCTTCCTCCCCGGACAGATCTTCGTATTCGGCGGCTTCGTACTGTGGGCCAACTCGCTTGGCCATCTGGAGCAGATCGACAGCTACGCCCCTAGCCATCAGGTCAGATTCGGAAGCTTGAATTACGTCATGGACATCCGTGGAGATTTGATCTTCGACGGATTCGAGACCGCGGAAACCGCTTCCCATCGCCTTGATGAACATGGCTTAAACCTGTCATCGGGCCACATCCAGGAGATAGCTCCTGTAGCAGCTCTGGCCTTAAACCCGGAGCAGATCAAGTCGCCCGAAGATGGGAAGCTCGACCCCATCACAGTGGCTACCGATTCCGCGGCGCTGGAGACGCATGCAGATTTCACTTCATACGGTATCTGCATCAATGGTACCTCGGACTCGCCTCCGATGTCGAACTCCGAACCCTGCGAGCCCGCGTATACCGAATTTGATCGGTTATCGATCTTCAAGTTCGGCGTGGCGGATGTCTTCCAACACTCGCCCATGGGTGACATACTAAACTCGCTAAAAAACCTATCCCTGCCAGACGACCCGTCGCCGAACTATGTTCGGTTCGAACTTTCGGCGGACGATGGAGAATTTTGTTTCCCACCCGCCACCCACTTCGTAGCCACTATTGAAGACCTAACCAACACGCCCGACCCCCGCTCCGAAGACATCGACGGTGTGGACGACGATGAGGAGCAAGGCCAGAGCTTACTACCCGCTCGACACAGGATGACCACTTCCTGGTATGACGTGTGTATGATAGACACACCTTACGGCGCTCGCGACGATGAAAAGGAGGATCCGGTCGAGAATAAACCGCCTGGTACGCAGCCCGGACACTGGTGCCCTAGGTCACATCGCCCAAGAGAAAACACTGCCAGCACCAGAGAAGACGATACTCCGGACAACAAAAACCCTGTTGAGGTAGAATCCGAGCAGGAGGAACAAGAAGGCGGGCAAGACAGCTCTGATGAGCAAACCACATATGGGGACTCGGAGGACAGCAATTATCTCCCACTCTCCGAGGAAGAGGAGATCCTCGGCAACGAGGATTTTATCATGCCCAAGGAACCTCTCGAGCAAGAGCGCTTTAAACACCGGCTTATAGCCACTTTAAGGAGCCTAAGAAAGAAGCAGCTGCAGCTTCAAGCAAGCCAAGATTTGCTCAATGATAGATGGACCGAGGTCTTGGCCACTGATAACCCACAAGTATAGGGGATCGCAACAGTTTTTGATAAGTAAGAGTGTCGAACCCAACGAGGAGCTAAAGGTAGAACAAATATTCCCTCAAGTTCTATCGACCACCGGTACAACTCTACGCACGCTTGACATTCGCTTTACCTAGAACAAGTATGAAACTAGAAGTACTTTGTAGGTGTTGTTGGATAGGTTTGCAAGATAATAAAGATTACGTAAATAAAAAGTATGGGCTGTTTAGGTAAAGAAACAATAAAGTAAATATAGCGAGTGTGGAAAAGTGGTGGTAGGAGTTGCGAAATTGCCCCTTAAGCAATTGACTACTTTACTAGACCGATAGCAAGTATTATGTGGGAGAGGCCACTTCTAGCATGTCATCCCTGACTTGGAATTCTATGCACTTATGATTGGAACTATTAGCAAGCATCCGCAACTACTAATGTTCATTAAGGTAAAACCCAACCATAGCATTAAGATATATTGGTCCCCCTTCAATCCCGTATGCATCAATTTCTATGCTAGGTTGAAGCTTCTGTCACTCTTGCCCTCCAATACATAGTCCTATCAACATACAACTAATCCTAGGGTGTGATCCACGCGCGCAATCATATGATGGGCACCAAAGGACAGCAACATAACCATAAGAAAATTAAATCAATCATAGCAATTCATCAACCACCGATAGGACAACGAAAATCTACTCAGACATCATAGGATGGCAACACATCATTGGATAATAATATGAAGCATAAAGCACCATGTTCAAGTAGAGGGTACAACGGGTTGCAGGAGAGTGGACCGCTGTAGATAGAGGGGGTAAGGTGATGGACATGTTGGTGAAGATGGCGGAGGTGTTGGTGTAGATCGCGGTGATGATGATGGCCCCCCGGTGGCACTCCGGTGCCACCGGAAGCAAGGGGGAGAGAGCCCCCCTCCTTCTTCTTCTTCCTTGACCTCCTCCCTAGATGGCAGAAGGGTTTCCCCTCTGGTCCATGGCCTCCATGGCACGGGAGGGGCGAGAGGCCCTCCGAGATTGGATCTGTCTCTCTGTCTCTCTCTGTTTCTGCGTTCTTAGATTCTTCCCTTTCACCGTTTCTTATATTCTCGGAGATCTGTAACTCTGATTAGGCTAAAATTTTGACACGATTTCTATCCGGAAATTAGCTTTCTTGCGGCGAAAGAAGGGCACCAACTGCCTTACGAGATGGCCACGAGGGTCAGGGGCGCGCCCCCTACCTCGTGGGCCCCTCGAGCATCGTCTCGTGTGGATTCTTCTTCCCAAAAATCATATATATTCCAAAAAATCCGCGTCAGTTTTTATTCCGTTTGGACTCCGTTTGATATGGATATTCTGCGAAAGAAAAAACATGCAACAAACAGGAACTGGCACTGGGCACTGGATCAATATGTTAGTCCCAAAAATAGTATACAAACTTGCCAAAAGTATATGAAAGTTGAATAATATTGGCATGGAACAATCAAAAATTATAGATACGACAGAGACGTATCAGCATCCCCAAGCTTAATTCCTGCTCGTCCTCGAGTAGGTAAATGATAAAAAAGATAATTTTTGATGTGGAATGCTACCTACCATAATCTTGATCATATGTCTAATCATGGCATGAATATTAAGATACGAGTCATTCAAAGCAATAGTCTATCATTTGACATAAAAATAATAATACTTCAAGCATACCAACCAAGCAATTATGTCTTATTGAAATAACATAGCCAAAGAAAGCTCATCCCTACAAAATCATATAGTCTGGCTATGCTCCATCTTCACCACACAAAATATTCACATCATGCACAACCCCGATGACAAGCCAAGCAATTGTTTCATACTTTTGACGTTCTCAAACCTTTTCAACTTTCACGCAATACGTGAGCATGAGCCATGGACATAGCACTATAGGTGGAATATAATATGATGTCGAGAAGACAAAAAGGAGAAGATAGTCTCACATCAACTAGGCGTGTCAACGGGCTATGGAGATGCCCATCAATAGATATCAATGTGAGTGAGTAGGGATTGCCATGCAACGGATGCACTAGAGCTATAAGTGTATGAAAGCTCAAAAAGAAACTAAGTGGGTGTGCATCCAACTCGCTTGCTCACGAAGACCTAGGGCATTTTGAGGAAGCCCATCATTGTAATATACAAGCCAAGTTCTATAATGAAAGATTCCCACTAGTATATGAAAGTGATAACTCAAGAGACTCTCTATATGAAGAACATGGTGCTACTTTGAAGCACAAGTGTGGAAAAAGGAATAGTAGCATTGCCCCCTTCTTATTTTTTATTTGGCCTTTTTTTGCCTTTCTTTTTTTATTTGGCCTTTCTTTTTTATTTGGCCTTTTTTTGGGACAATGCTCTATTGAATGATGATCATCACACTTCTATTTACTTACAACTCAAGAATTACAACTCGATACTTAGAACAAGATATGACTCTATATGAATGCCTCCGGCGGTGTACCGGGATATGCAATGAATCAAGAGTGACAAGTATGAAAGAATTATGAACGGCGGCTTTGCCACAAATACTATGTCAACTACATGATCATGCTAAGCAATATGACAATGATGAATGTGTCATGATGAACGGAACGGTGGAAAGTTGCATGGCAATATATCTCAGAATGGCTATGGAAATGCCATAATAGGTAGGTATGGTGGCTGTTTTGAGGAAGGTATATGGTGGGTTTATGGTACCGACGAAAGTTGCGCGGTACTAGAGAGGCTAGCAATGGTGGAAGGGTGAGAGTGCGTATAATCCATGGACTCAACATTAGTCATAAAGAACTCACATACTTATTGCAAAAATCTATTAGTCATCGAAACAAAGTACTACGCGCATGCTCCTAGGGGGGTAGATTGGTAGGAAAAGACCATCGCTCGTCCCCGACCGCCACTCATAAGGAAGACAATCAATAAACACCTCATGCTCCGACTTTGTTACATAACAGTTCACCATACGTGCATGCTACGGGACTTGCAAACCTCAACACAAGTATTTCTCAATTTCACAATTACTCGACTAGCATGACTCTAATATCATCACCTTTATATCGCAAAACTATTGCAAGGAATCAAACATATCATATTCAGCGATCTACAAGTTTTATGTAGGATTTTATGACTAACCATGTGAATGGCCAGTTCCTGTCATTTCTCTAAATAGATATAAGTGAAGCACGAGAGTTTAATTCTTTCTACAAAAGATATGCATGTGCTCTAACAAATATAAGTGAAGCAAAAGAGCATTCTACAAATGGCGGTTATCTATGTAAAGAGAAACATGCAATCCAAACTTCAAATGATATAAGTGAAGCACATGAAGCATTCTATAAAGCCATACTCAAAAGATATAAGTGAAGTGCAAAGAGCATTCTATAAATCAACCAAGGACTATCTCATACCAGCATGGTGTATAAAATAAAAATAAAAACCTAAATGCAAAAGACGCTCCAAGACTTGCACATATCGCATGAACGAAACGAATCCAAAAACATACCGATACTTGTTGAAGAAAGAGGGGATGCCTCCCCAGCATCCCCAAGCTTAGATGCTTGAGTCTCCTTGAATATTTACTTGGGGTGC